>NW_001849560.1:145726-176116 GCF_000209065.1 Trypanosoma cruzi
TTGTCGTCTTTTGTTGGTTGTGGGGGATGTCATGTATTCTGGCTTTTCTTCTTTGTGTTTCCTTTTTTTTTTTCCCCCCCCCCCCCCCCCCCCCCCGTCTGTTTGTCACGCGTACATGTCCGTTGAGGGGGAAAGGGGTGAATTGGTCTCTCTCTCTCTCTGAGCACTCACACTCACACGCCACCATCTTCTGTGAGGAACTCATGAAAAGCACGAACGGAGCGTCTTCCAAGAAGCCTGGGGCAGACACGCAACAGAAAAATAGTCCCGAGAAGCCAAAGAGGGAGGCGAGCGGCAGCCGAAAAGGTCCCTCCCCGCCATTGTCCGTTATTTTTGTGATGTTTCAAATTGTTTTTTGTGTCAGTGGTATTTATGTTTGTTTTGGCCTTTGGTCCATTAAACAGGAGCGCGTCGTAACGAAGCCATACCGTGCGGTAAGGGCGGATGGAGAACATGCCGAAATGGCGAAGCTGTCCACTGTCTTTGTACTTGGACTTGTTCAGGCCATTGCTGGGACGCTCGTTGGGGCTTTGCTGTTGCTTGTAGAAAAAATGTATTCCATGTATGTTGCGCACTCGGCGGGGACGGGATCGGTAGGAAAGATGTCCAAAGCGGGGCGCCTTGCCGCATTCCGCATGACGGCAGTAATGGGGTTTACGAACGCGTTCGGATCCAGTTTGAGCTATGCGGCGATGCGACGTCTGCCGTATCCCGTTGTGCTTGCCACGAAAATGTCAAAGATGGTTCCTGTCATGTTGGTTGGTTTTTTTTGGCACGGCACGCGTTATTCTTTCAGTAAATGTGCAGCTTGCGCCATAACCACAGGTGGTGTATTTTGTTTTTATTTGCTGGGGGAGAAGCATTCTCGGCACGAGGAGACACAGCAGCATGATGGCGCGGCGCTAAGCTCTTGGTTGGGATTTTTACTGCTGTTTTTTAGCCTACTCACGGATGGATTTACGAATTCCACGCAGGATGTACTCGTCAAGCGGCTGGGATGGGGGGGCAATCGGCTTATGTTTTATACCAATCTTGCGACCGGCACGTGGCTGTTGCTCGTGCTCCTTGCATTGGAGGCACTACACCCACTGGCTGTTGTGATCCTCGAGGCGGAGGAGCTGACAAGCACGGCTCTCTCCAGTACCTCGGCGATCGCCTCCGCCCTTTTATCCCTCGACACCGGCCTCCGCTGGTATCTTCGCGAGGTCGCCCCGCTGAAGGATCTCTCGCGCACATGGCACTTCTTCCAACGCTACCCGGAGGCCCTAAAGGATGTTTTGGAGATGAGTTTCCTAAACGCGACCGGGCAGGTTTTTATCTTCCGCGTCATCTCATTTTTTGGTTCCCTGACACTGACCGCCATAACGCTGCTGCGCAAGTCCGGGAGCGTGTTGCTGTCTGTTGTGGTCCACGGCCACCAGGTGGCGATTGGGCAGTGGATAGCACTCCTCGTGGCATTCGCAGGGGTCGTGTGGGAGGCTCTCATGCATGTGCGGAAGGCCCCTTCAGCGCCGCGGTCTTCCCCCGGGGCGGGGAATAAAAAACCCGCGGGGAGTCATGGCGAGGAGGAAAGCGACATGCCTGCACCGGCATCTGCTACGCAGGGGAACACCATACGGAGAAGAGGTCGCGAGAAGAATGCAAAGGCAGAGGCGTGATAGGCAACACACGGGGAGAAGGTAACGCGAGAGGGGCGGTGGCGTAGAAGGATGAGCAATAAATAAATAAAAGGAGAAAAAAAAAGGATCAACAATTTAACGGAAAATCAAAAAAAGAAAAAAAAAAAAAAGAGAAAAAATAATAATAACGAACAGTAAAAAATGAATGGAAAGTGTCAGGCCACAGTTTCGCCGCGCCTCCGCAATGCCTCCACACCCACCAAGGAGTCAACTGTTGTGCGGGTTGATTTTCTGGCCGCCTAAAGTGGTGTGCCTGTTGTGGGCGTGGAGTGCTCTTGCGGTGCCGGCGTGAAGGTATCGACTGTGAATTTAACTGCTTTTGTGGCACCTTCTTTCTTTTTTTTTTTTTCTTTTTTCCTTTTTTTTTTTTTTTTTTTTTTTTTTTTTTTTTTTTGCATGTGTTTCCTTGTTGTTCTTTTTGCTGTCGTATTTGTTTGTTTTTTTTGTTTTTTTGATTCTTTTTTTTTTTTTTTGCTGCTGTTGTTTATTTCATTTCCTCCTCCTTTTCTCTCATTAAAGGCACCATCAGCTACGCTGGTGTATCGTGCCGGTTGCATTGTGTGCTATCAATGGTCGTGCAATTGCCCGTAACTCATTCACCCAATCAGCGCGTCATGCAGGAAGGGGGAGAGGGGCCGTCCGGATTTTTGTTTTTGTTTTTGTTTTTGCCTCTTCGTATGCTCCATTGCCCGCAGAAGGGAGGGGCGAAAAGGAAGAGGCGCACACGCACGTACCATTTCTTTAATTGCTGCAATGTACCGCCGTATTCCACCTGTATTGGTCATTTGGAGCATGGGCATGCTGGCTGCACCATTTGCCGCTGCCATTGCCTTGTGGGGGATGTCTGGTCTGTTCTTTTATTTATTTATTTTTTTTGTTTTTATTTTTTTTTTTTTTTTTCCTGCCTCCTGCGAAGCTGAGCCGGAAGCACACACACACACATATATATATATATATATATATATATAAAGCAAAAAACAAAGATCTCTGTGGGAGAACGGATCGGTTCTTTTGGAAGGAAGGTGCCGCTGCAACGACATAACTTCCCCGCTGTGGGCGTGCCGTTTCCTTTCGGTCTCATTCCTTCCCTGCCGTCTGCTGTTGTTTTTGTTGTTGTCGTCCGCGAAAGGGTTGGGAAATGGTGGGTGCGCCCTCTTCGCTGACGTTTGCGGAGAAGATGCAGCGGTTGTTGCAGCATCGTGCCGAGCGGCAGCCTCTCCCGGAAGGTTACATGCGTTGCCCGCTGAATCCGGTGCATCAGATCCCCATCGCCGCCATTGTGACGCACCTGGAACGAGCACACCAGCAGGACGCATTGGCCCTCTCACCCAGCGCCATGTATGGCAGTGGGACGCACAGACGCCGCAGCGAGTTTCTTGAGAAGCAGTTTCACCGCCACAATAGGGCTGATCACCGACAACCGCAGTCGGGCCGCCACCACCATAAGCGCGGGCGTCATCGCCGTTCAAGGCAGTCGTCGCGCGACTCCAGTAGCTCTTCCGCCTCATCGCAGAACTCGTTGCCGCAGGTCAACAGCCATAGATCGCGACGGCGGTACCGATCCGAGAACCAGGAGTCACACGTCAGAAACAGTGGTCCCCCCGCGGCCAATTACAATGGAGTGGGAGCCACATCTCTACCACCGCATTTGTCAGCTGCTTCTGCACAGTGTGGATCGTATTATCCAGCGGTGGCAGCTGTACCGTCACCCGCCCCTCCGACACGGGCGTTAATGGGGCGGTACTCTATTGGATTCTCTATCGACAAGCGGTCCCTCATGGACTACTTGCTTCAGTTTGGTTCCGTCCTGCGGTGTGATGTCCAGCCACGGAGTGCAACCTTCACGGTGTTGTACGATACATTGGAGGCAGCGTCAAGGTGTTTCACGCAAAGTTACCCATCCGTCATCATCGATGGTGTTGCCGTGGAGTTATGCCCAACGGCAGGTGAAGCAGACGTGGCAGCCGCGCCAGACACGGGAATGGCAGTCTCTGGGGTTTCTCCTGTGGCTCCCATGTATTCAAGAGCGTGTCATGTTACACCACCGTTATCAACCGAATCGACATCACAGCATCCATGCACCGTCTCTTGGGCACAAGACGCACCACCTGTCATCACGGTTGCCGGGAAGCCTGTTGGTGTGGCGATGTTGAGCAATGTTGACGACTGCACCAAAATCAACACCATCCGAGGAAGGAATAGCAAGATTGAACCACCCAAGTGTGTTTTTATCGCCACACTGAAGAAAAGTGAGGACGGGGACAAAAAGAAGGCGGACGAACGACATATTTGGGAGGAGTTTGCGCGCTTTGGTGATGTTTCCAACATTTTATTGGTGGGGCCCCGCGTTGTGGTGGAGTACGCGTCCCATGACGGCGTTGAAAAGATTACTCAAGCCCTGCAGAAAGGCCAAGAGGTCTTCACATGCTGCACTCCTCTGCAATAAATGTGGCCTGGCGGGGAGATAACAAGCGTGTTTTTTTTTTTTTTTTCTTTTTTTATAAGAAAGAAAGAAAGAAGAAGCAGGAAGGGAGGGAAAACAAAAAAAAAAAAAAAAAAATAGAAATGCATTCCTTGCTTATTTAGTTGCATTTTCCATTTTACTCTTTTCTTTTTTCTTTATATATATATATATATTCTCTTTGTGCATGCACACGTACAATATATACGGTAAGTACGGCTACATGGATGAATATTCGGAAGGAGAAGGAAGAGAGAGGAATGGAGCGCGTAAATTCATTGGCAAATAAATGCTTCCTCACTTGCAACGGTTTTACACATATGCGCGTTTCTTTCATTATTGTTTTTATCATCCCCCATCTCATTCCCCACACCTCTTTTGCTTCTATCACTCGCCTATTTTCTTTCTTGTCGGGTTGGGAAGGCGAACTCACACAAACACACAAACATTTATTGTGAGAAGGAAGGAACAAGAAGAAAAAGGTACAGTTTTTTTTTTGTTTTTATTGTTTTTGGCAGCTTGGGCCTTCCGTTGGTAAAGACAACAAGACCGGTAATAAGACGTTGTGCACCCCGCAGTTTACATTGAAAAGGAAGACCCAACGTAAACGTAACTCCATATATCTGCGGTCGGTGCACAACCGGTAAAGAAGCGAGTTAAAAGGAATTATTTTTTTTTTTTTTTTTGTTTCTTCTTCTTTTTTTCAAGGAAAAAAACAAAGGGGAAGGGGGGGGGGAAACGAGAAAAAGAGAAAAAAGAAAGGTGGAAGCAACAAGCCGAAGGTAAAGGAGGAAAACACATTTGCATCACCATTACACGGACACGTCGTTGTACATTACACGAGAGGGTTTGTGTTATTATTTATTTCTCATGCGGGATTCAGTTGATGCCAGTGAAATCAAGGCACTCCTGCAGGAGTTGGAAGGCGTCGTCGGTAGTCCCACCACAACTAAAGAAGAAAATGAAAGGCCCTTTTCTCCAAAAAAGCGGGGTTCAAGCAACGTGGATGTTGCGGTCTCCCGCTACGCTGGTCATCTTGGGCAATCAAAGTTCTCCACGTATGCGAACACAACAAACGACAGTCGACGTGCGGTGGTCCCCCTGTGGGAGCGTCTCCCCCCAGTGAACACAGTGGATATCACTGGAGATGCCTCATGCCCTGTAAAGAGTCCGGTCACGGCTTCCCAAAAGACATTTCTTCGCCCTAAACTCGTTGGAGGTGCGGTGGGCGCTTCACTTCAACGAATGCCATTGGAAGGAAAAGTAAACAACGCGAGCCCACCAAAAAACGATGAACAAGGGCTCCAACAAACAAAGTTGACGTCGCAGAAACAGATACAGGGGGAGGAAAAGGAGCCGCCCACAACGTCATTCTCGAAGGAACCGCTAGCGCAAGGCGAAGGCGAAGGCGAAGACAGAGAAAGAGAAGTGAATTTTTTACCCATCATGTGTGCCAGGTACATAAACCCTGCAGGCATCACCCCTCGCGCCCGTTGGGGACACACGCTGACCCCAATGCAAGGCCAAAAGCTGCTTCTCTTTGGTGGAATGGAAATCGAGGAAGGTGAAACTGCGTCTCTCTTTGAGTATGACACGCACCATATTTCATGGGATCCCGTGTGTGTGTCCGGCGGTGTGACTCCCACGCCTCGAACGAACCACGCGGCATGTGCTTCTGGAGGAAGATGGCTGTACATTAGTGGGGGGACAACAGACCGTGGGACGCGTATCCTTGGCGATCTTTACTGCTACGATATCTTCACCCAGGAGTGGACGTGTCTTTGGGAGTACGGGGGGTCTTCGACTCGGAGCAAGCACGAGCCGACACCTCGTTTTGGTCACTCGATGGTGTCGTGGGAGGATCGTTTGTACATTTTTGGTGGAAAAACGCCAAAGCGGGATCAAGGGGATTCACAAAGTACACAACACGTGACAGTGGCTTCTACGGATGTTTACGTGTTTTCATTGACCAGCCGCAAATGGAAGAGGCGAATCCACGCGGGGAAAACCATGGGGCTGAATGGCGACGGGAAAAACATTTTAAACAACAGAAAACCCGAGGAGACCCCACTACCCGCCGCACCATCTGTGACACAGTTAACGAATGTGTTTTCAGAACGGCCTGCAAATCGTTTCTTTCATGCGGCCTGTGTCCTTGGTGACTGCATGTATATTAATGGAGGAACGGGCGACGGTGGGGTCATTTTGAGCGACACTTGGTTTCTGGATCTTAGAAAACAGCATTGGGTCTTGCTTCACAATGGCAGGACTGCAGACTCCTTTCCTAGGGAAAAACATCATCTCTTTGCATGTGGAGAAGCTTTGTTGGTGGTTGGTGGATGTAGTGCGAGTAGTCACAGTACACGTATCACGCTAAAGTACCATAATTTTGTCGCCGTGTTGCCTTTTGAAGGTAACGACTCGCCATGTTGGATCCCTGTGGCAATGGGAAATGTCTCCATTGTGGCCCCCAATAGGAAATCATTTGGTGCTGCCTTTGCTGGTGGATTTGTACATGTTTTTGGAGGGGTGTCTGGTAGCGAGCCCGCGTCAAACTCAATGGTACGCTTCCTTGCTGCGGATGGATACTTTGAAACAGACTCACGTTCGTGGGCAAAATCGAACGCAGACGCTCTCACCTCCATGATGCGCCACATACGCGAGGCCAGTATCTCTACCATGTTTGACACTTACGCCATACCGCGCAGCTGGGATGGGGAAACAGGAATTGATACGTTGAGTAACCGGCCGTATGGTGTGCATCGTGGTTTCCTGCAGCAACGTGCACCTAAATTTTGGGAGGATCTCAAGCGTTGTCGCATGGAACATGTAAAGCCGGCTGGAACTGGCAGCGCGATGCCCTCGCTTGATTTGACGGATCCCTTAAAAGACGCATTCACACCATCGCCAGTATTTTCAACAACAGGGGGAGTGGCGACAACATCGACGGCGGCGGGTGAAACACATCCGAGTCATGCTGTTGCGTACTTTACGGAGGGCAATTCGAGAATTCAGGGACTTTCGGTATCGTTGTCCGCGGAACAGTTGCAGTGTTTGCTGGATTATATTTACTGGGGAGACGTGCGACACCGCATTCTCTTGGAGCAGGAAGAGGAAGAGTATACGAAGGACGCAAATGTCTCTGGGCAAGGAGACGCCATGCAGGAGGAGGCGAAAGTTTTGCAGGCCTTACGACACGCGGCAGATGTATATGATTTAAATCCACTCATGGATATCTGCGATGCATTGCTCGCACGTAGTCGTAAGAAACTTAAGCAGGCTCATGAACGAAGTACAAGGCAATTACAGGCGGACCTCTTATCCCTTCTAGAGAGTTCCAATTCTGCAACCGCAACGGTTTTGTTTGTTGATCCTCATACCAAACAAAAGAGTGTTTATTCTCTTCATCCATTTATTCTTATGGCCGCGAGCTCGTTCTTTAACGACCTTCTAAGACCTTTGGTGAGTGGAGAAAAAACAACTTTTCAGGTGGGTCCTGTCGCTGCCAAAATGAGAAGCGCTGGTCGTGGCTCTTCTCAGACGCGGCGAGATATTCTGGTGGGACCTGTGTCTGTGCCCTATTTGGCCGTTAAACCGCTCTTGCGTTTTTTATATACTCAAAGGCTCACTGTACCGCGTGAAGCGGTGTTTGCGACCCTGTTGGGGTCCCATTTATTGGACGTTGCGCCGCTTCAGGCGTATTGTGAGTCCATATTGGCGCGGGAGGAAGTGAACTACGACACGGCGGGGCAGTTTTACTCCTTGGGGAGGAAGTACCATGCACCACTCTTGCAGGAAACCGCCCTCCTTACTGCTGTACTGGGGTATGCAGAGGTGTGCCGATCGCCGGCCTACAAGGCGCTGAGTGAAAAGGAGGCTCGCGAAATCGATGCGGTGGCACATGAACTCGGTGCCACATCATGGATTGCCCCACCGCAGGCCGTGAGTGAAGTGAAGCCAGCTGCGGTGTACCAACTCCGATGGAATGCATCATCGCCGTTAAGCAAATGATAAATAAATATATATATATTATATATATGTGCATCCCCATGGTACGAACAGCAGTGCCAACATGAGGGATACTGTCTGTGTGTTTTTTTGTTTGTTTGTTTTTTCTTTTTTTTTTTTCTTTTTTTTTTTTTTTTTTTTGTGATCTCTTTTTTTCCCTCGTTTATTTTGGCTTCGCTGGGAGGTATGGGGAGAGTGGGTGGGAAGGAGAGGAACAAACAGTGGCGAGTGAAGAAAATGGTCTGCAGAGAAGCCCACCATTTGGCTGATTTCGTGTTGCTTTTCTCTTTCCCCCTTTCTTTTCCTGTCTATTTGTGGTGTGGCGAAGAAGCAAAACAAACACACAGAAGCAGAAGATGCAACGAGTCTCGCGTCCGCTGTGGCTCTCCAGCGGCATCAACTCCGGTCGTCTACGACTTGCTGAGCAGTTTGCGACTATGCAAGGATGGCAAGCAGGAGAAGACGTTTCCTTCGATGCATACGTCAAGGAGAAGCGACTGAAGGAACGCTACGAGGCTTTTGATCAGCGGGTGGAGCGAGGATATGCGGCCGCAGCGAAGTTGCATAGGGCTGAGATACAGAATGCAGTGAAAAGGCGGTTAAAATCCACCGGAACGAAGTTTACTGCCGCAACACTGCGGGAAATGAAAGTCGCTCTGGAGGAGCGTATGGCCTGGCTACGTGACGTGTGGACGCAGATTGATGCAGACTACCGCAGTGGCGACACAGCCCGACAGGAGACCGCCGCGCGGGAGATATCGGCTGCTCTGAGAGGAGAACCAAGCGACTACATGCGGTGGGTGTATGACAAGAAGCGAGAGCTTCGATTTGCAGGTCCAATCAAACGTGGTGAAATGCAGGGCGAGCTGCAGAGCGCAGAGTTGCCGGATGTCTCGGACGAGGAGGTGAATCGCTATCATGCCTTGAGGCTGAACATGATGGAGGTGGAGTACAACGTGAAGAGCAAGTATGGTTTGGCAGGTCAGCAGCACTGGGCGGAGCTGCAGGCAGCAAAAGATGATGAGTACGTGAAGAAACTGGATGACGCTGCGGAGGTCTACAAGCAACTTCTCGATCAGAATGCACGCCTAGATGAATCGAGGCGAACAGAGCTGCAAAGAAGTCACGTGGAACGCGTGCATCAGGCCCAGGTGCGGTTTAGGGCCGCTATGGAGATGGAGAAGGAACGGGAGAGGCTAATCGATGCACATAGGGAAATGAAGGAGGAAAGAGACCTGAGAGAAAAGGAACAGCGACGCGCCCTCCTGCAGGAGGCGGCGGAGATGCGAGCAAAGGGTAAAACAAGTGCCGAGGTGTTGACTGCCCTAAAGGAACGGCAGATTGAGGCAGATGCCCAACGGCAGGCGGAGTATGAGTTGAAGGAACGTGAAGACATCTTGCAGCGGAAGTCTCAATTAATAAATATGATAGCGCAGTTCAAACATGACGTGGAGGAGCGTGAAGGCCGAGAGCTGCTGCAACGTCAGAAGCGCACGGCCAATCGACCCACAAATGTCTTTGGGTTTAGTGATGATGACGCCATAGATGGATCAGAGCTGTCCGTCGATAGCACGGGGAATACGGAGTCCGCACCGTTTGCACATTCGACGAAGGAGTCGGCCATCACAGCAACAGACGGCGATAGTAGCCGTAGTAGTCATTCTGTTAGACGTCCCCTGGCACATCCAAATAAAAATGAGTTATGGAAGGCCATCAACGAAGACATGTACGAAGATCCATTCCGCACTGTTCACCAGGCCCGTCTTGATGCGGCGAAGACGTATGACCCCACGTACGCCCGCACCTTCCCCTTGAACCTTGTGTTGGGACGAAAGTACAGCCGACAGGGGGCGGGTGAAATGGCGGCTGGTAACGAGACAGACCGACAGATCCTACAAAAGGGTAATGCCGTGGCGCTGAGCTTTCAGTGGGGAATTGGAAATGGCACTGTACATGACCTGGATGCGGAGGGAAGCACAGATTACTTTATGGATGGCAACTTCCATGTGCGTGACAAAAAAACAGGAGATATCGACTGGCGCTATGAAAAGAAGAAGGGCGGTGTTATACTGAAGGGACCCAAGTTCTACCGCCTCGGTGCGCAGCGCGAGGCGATGGACCCTGGCGAGCATCCAATGGATCCCATGCCGTATACGAAGCTGCCGCGTGAACACAGGTGGCGCAGCAGCTAGACAAGTCCTTTCTTTCTCTCCGTATTTCTTTTTTCCTTTACTTTTTATGCCTTGATGTGGTTACAACAAAAATACGCTGCATCCAATTTGAAGAACATTTCTTTTTGTTTTGTTTTTTTTTCCTTCTTTTCTCTTTTCCTCTTTGCTGCTCTGTTGCCTTGGCGTCTTCACTAGAAAGAGGTACTGTGGGTGTGCACGGAATTAGAGACACAATAGCCACAGTGTTCTTGAAGTATTTAAAAAAAAAAAAATTTCCCTTTTTTTTTGCCTGTTGGAGCTGCCGCCTCTTTGATTGTTTTGTAGTTGCTGTTGCATTAAATTTACTTCTCGTTTTATTGCGCTTAGTTTTTTCTTTTTTTTTTTTTTTTTTTCGGGTTTTGTTTTTAAGGTTAAATTTGAGAAAATAATAGAAACAATCAAAAGAACGAAATCGGAGCTCCCTTTCTTTTTTTTGTTTTTTTTTTTTTTGTTTTTTGTTTGTTTGTTTTGCATCGGCGTGTGCGGGCAATCGAGGGAGTAGAAAAGGAAAAAAGAAGGCGGAGTACACACACACACACATATATATATATATATATATACATACATATTTATATTTATATACTCCAATAAGCCGTACGTGGAAGTAGTGATAAATATTATTACTGAGGCTTGGAGGGAATAAACATTTGCTAAGGGTGGGTGGTGGGTGGTGGTGAAAAGGGAGAGGAAGCGGAAGGGGGGAGGGAAGAGTTTGTTAGGGAGACGGCGGCGGTGTTGGTGGTGGTTGTGAGGAGAGAAGGAAGAGGCTTCACGGAGGCGGAGTTATGCAGAAGGCATACGCAAAGAGAGACTCCGGTGAAATGTTGGTCAATTCGTGGGATACCATGGAGAAGGGAGATTTGGCCACAATGACGCAAGAGCCGGACATCCACCAGAATGACTCCTTTGACGCCGACCTTCCCAACAGCATTTCGCTGCTTAGTCGTAATTTGTTGCTTTTCACTGTACTTAAAACGATTGGGTCGTTTGACTCGGGGGCATTTAGTGCGGCACTTGGAGCAGAGAACGGGATTGCAGAGGAATGGGGTCTGGGCACAGTACGGCAGGGAACGCTTAGCTCCAGTGTCTTTCTTGGCAATATTCTTGGCTGTCCACTGTCAGGCCACATGTTTTCTCATTATAGCGCAAAAAGGGTGTTGGTATGCTCTCTTATTTTGCATACAGCATTTACCTTTTTCTTTGCGACGATAACAAATTACGGTTTTGCCTTGCTTTGTAGGTTTCTCATTGGGATTACCTTATCGTTTGTTATAGTGTATACACCTGTGTGGGTGGATATATTTGCTCCACGTGATCGTCAATCGGTGTGGATGGCTTCACATAATGCTGGAGTGCCACTTGGTATTATGCTTGGCTATACATGTGGTGCCTTTCTGCCATCGTATACCAATATAAATTGGGAATGGGCATTCTATATCAAATGTATATTTACAATACCAGCAATGGCGTATCTTATGCGAGTAGACTCCTTCTCCATTGATCGGCCTCGTAGAAATAGGACCGAGGCGGCACCTACATTTGCTACATCTGCTTTGGCGGACATGAGTGCAACAGAGCGGGTCTTAAATGTTCTTCATTCTAACTTTTTGTTGATATGGAGATCCTGTGTTCCTCTATTTCGGAATAAGGAGTATATGTGTAGTACACTCTCCATGTGTTCCCTGTATTTTGTTGTGACCGGACTGCAGAACTTTTTGACGCAGTATCTTCGTGACGATCCATTTAATGCATCCATGAAAACGATTATGTTAGGGTTTGGCGGTGCGGTTGTGACGGCTCCTGTGCTTGGCGTCATTGCAGGTGGAATTTTGCTGGATCGCATCGGTGGATACCAGAGAAATTTACGACGTGTGACAACATTTATCTGTGCATGGGGCTTTGTGACCGCCTTTTTTAGTGTAATGTGTATCTTTGTCACCAATACGATTACTTTTTTGATTATTATGTCCATTGTGCTCTTTTGCGGTGGCGCCATTATTCCTCCAGGGAGCGGAATGGTGGTGACGTCTGTCCCTGAACATCTTCGTCCCGCAGGCGCCGCTTTCTCGCAGATGATGTATAATCTGTTGGGTAATTTTAGCGGCCCGATGGTGTGCGGGTACGTGGCGCAATGGACCGGGCAACTGCGGTACGGCATCTACACGGTTCTCTGCTGCAGTTCTGTTGGTCTCGTCCCAATGTTGGTGCTACTGTTTAAGGCGTGGTCCACGCCAGACGTGTCAACGCCGTCGCTCCCGCCATTGTTTGCCCGAGGGCGATACCCGCAGCGGACAGCCGTGAGAGATGCCTCGTTGATGGTTGGAGCGAAAGCCCTGGACGGGATGAGAGGTGAATCCCCGCGCATCGGACGCTCAAGTGAGGAGGTCCTGCCGGTCATCGTGGAGACCGCCACAAGAAGCAGAAACAGCAGCAGCAGCAGCAGCAGCAGCAGCATAGCCACCCTAGAAATCACTGTGGCTCCTATCAATTCCATGGCGGTGGTACCGAATTCAGTGATTTATCTGCCAAAGAAATTTTCACGTCCCAAGAAACCCGCAGTCACGCCCTTTGTTGAAGTGAATGACAGTCTCGCCCCATCACACGAGGAACAGGAACAAAAACAGGAGCCAGCCGCCACGTTTACGGAGGATGAGACTCCGGAGATTGTCAATATACTCAGCGGAGAAGAAGTGGCGGTGGCGTTCAGAGGAAGAGGCCCCGGTGAAAATGGAGTGATGAACGGGTATGGTGAGCAGTTGATGCTTCAAAGGGAGGCGCTGGAATGTGTGAACGATGAAGTTGATTTGATGATGGAGACCGACGCTGCGCAGATGATGTCGTTTCCCAATCAGCACAACTTTGGACTTGATATTTTATTCTCATTGCTGAGCAACACATCGCTTCGGCACACGTCGTCACGACGTGGCAGCTCCCACGTGGCGCCGTCGAACACGGAACAGTTAGAAGATGCGGATATGGACAGCGCCACGGGGATGCCCCGCGGCGGGAGTGATCTCAATGCGATGAGTCGAAGTTTAACACCAGAGGTTTAGTGCAGCACGCATCACTGCGGCCGCCCCCAATGAATACGAGGTGAAGCACTGAGCCGAGAGAAGGAGGGTGCAGGTGAGACGCATATGCATAAATACATATAAATTTATGTATATTAATGGGAGAAACACGAAGAAGTGTCTTTTGGCGTTGACTGCATAAACTCCTCTTTTTTTCTTTCTTTCTTTATTGTTGTTTTTGTTGTTGGGTTTGTATTTGTTTGGTGTTGGTCCGTTGGATTCACATGTACCCATGCGTACACGCAAAATCTCTTTTCTTTTCTTTTTCTTTTTTTTTTTTTTGTTGTTGTTGTTTTGTTTTTTGGTGTACGCAGGCTATCTTTTTCTTGTGCCTGATTTTTTCGTGTCTGCCTTCTGTTAACTTTCATTTGCTTTTTTCTTTTCCCTTTTTTTCTTTCCCCCTCCCCCTCCCCCTCATTGCACACTCTTTGTGTTGTTGATTGTATTATTTTTACATGTTTAACCAGAAGTGTTCGTTAAGACGTTACTTCTCGCATTTGTTTGTTTGTTTGTTTGTTGTTTTGGTCTTAAAAAAAAAAAAAAAAAACATATCGTTAGAACGTGAGAGAGAGAGAGAAAGAGAAAAGAAACGGGGAATGGAGGAGATTCATAGGCGTCAAAAATCATAATAATCGTAATAATAAATTTACCCCCCCCACACACACACACACACGCAAACTAATAAGAACATTGGCTGATTAGCCGGAGAGGCAGACAGGGGGAGAGAGAGGGGGGCAACGATAACAGAAACGAGAGATGGAGTTGTGTCTTTTTATGGGCATGAGTGTGTGCTTACGTTGTGACATCCGCCGGGGTCCCGAATACCCGCTCTCCTGCTTTATTGCTGTTGTGTGTATTTTGTCCTTTGCCCTGCCACGATCCTTTTCTTTTTTTTTTTTTTTCTGTGTGTTTCTCTCTCTGTATGTGTTGGCGTTCTGCAAAGGAACCGAGGAGGTGGTGGTGGTGGTGGCTGGGGAATTATTGGGCGTCCCGAAGGAAATCCTTTAAAAAAAAAGGGGGGGTGGGGAAAAGAGAATTAGACATCTTTGCGTAAAAAGGGGTACGTATAGACAGAGAGAGAGAGAGAGGGAGAGAGAAAATAAAAAAAAAAAAAAGAAGGAAGAGAAAAGGAGAAGGAGTGGAATTCTCACGGAAATCATGCCTGCTGCGGAGTCATCCACGCTTATTGGTTTCCTCCAGCAGCTCCGGGGAACACTTGTGGAGATTGAGTTGCTGAACTCTTCCATCGTCTCTGGTGAAATCACATTTGTGGAACCGAGCATGAACACGCACATGCGTCATGTGAAGATCACGGCAAAGGGGAAAAATCCGGTGCAGGCAGAGACGTACGTGGTGCGGGGGAACTCCATCCGCTTCGTGATTCTCCCCGAGGCGATGAACACAGACGACGTGCTGAATAAAGCGACCGCCGCGCAGAAAAAGACGAAGAAATAAGGCGAGGCGAAAGGAAAGGGAGGGAGGGGGGGAGGAATCACATCGCTGTTGGAGATTAAAGAGAGAGAGAGAGAAAAGTTAAGTCGGGGTGATAATTGAGAAGGTGCTGCCGTTGTGTGAGGCAGCGCGCGTTTTATCCCTCTTTTTGTTTGTTTGTTTTTTTTTGTCGTTGTGCCTCATTTGGCCATTTTGTTTGCATCTGAAGGGATCCGATGGCGACGGCGCCGAACGTCTTGCAATGATGGGCTGCGGGGGGCCGGCAAGTACGGTGATCGGTTTTTTTGTTTTTTTTGTTTTTTTTATGACTACTGTCCTCTTGTCCATCTGTCATGTTTGCTTGCCCGTCTTTCTGCCTGTTTTTCTTTTTTTTTGTGTGTGTGTGTGTGTTCTTTCACTGGCAGCGAAAGGGGACGGAATTTCGCGGGCACGAACGAACACTTTAGAAAAAAGAAAAAAAGGGAGGGAAAAGACGGTGCATACATTGCACATACATAAATACATACACACACACACAAGGAAGGAGAGGGGAAGTGTAAGCAGCTTGTCGCTTGGCCACACCCTTCTTTTTCTCATACACAGATAGATTCGATAGATAGACAGTTAGAGGAGAGAGCAAGAAAAAGAGAGAGAGAAAGAGAGATAAGTGGGGTTTGTTTGTATTAAGGCGGGAAGAAGGAATAATAATAATAATAATAATAGGGCGGGAGAGGAGGGACCGTGAGCAGTCTCTCTCTCTCTCTCTCTTTCATCTTCCGTCTTTGTGTGTTTGTGTGTATTGAGTGCGTTTTTCCTTCTTGGTCACCCCGCACCCGTTTGTCTCCTCGCGGTTGTTTTTAACATTTCGTTTTTGTTTTCAAATGGATGCCGCGGCATATCGTCGACTTCAGCACCGCATGGAGTCCCGTGGCCGAGCGGCTAGCAGCCACTCCACGTGTGATGTGTGTGGTTACCACTGCAGCTGCCCACCACATGTGCGGCGCGAAGGCCACGGTGATGATGATCGTCTCCGCGGCGCTATTGGTGACGATCGTCGCCCGACTCGTGGCGCTGCCTCCTCAGTGGCTCCCAACGCGCAAGCGTGGCTGCTGCAGCGAGTGCAAGGCGTGGAAGTAGACATCACCAACGGCGGCATAGATCACCGTCGACATGTATCGTGTTGCTGCTCCTGCTGTATTGGGTACCACCACTTGTTTCACGCACGACACGGCTGCAGCGGTAGTGTTTGTTGGAGAGTGGAGGAACGTGAAAAGGGGGAAAAGGGAGACCCGTTGAAGGAGTCGTGCGCGAGACGCTCGTTTTCGCCAAAGAGCTCGGCAGGCGTATCACATTCACCCATAGTGGCGGCACACACCCACACGAAGACTGTGGAGACTGACTTGGGGGATGCCGCGTTGGCCGGCAACGCGCGGGATGCCCAGCGGGGCCTGACATTCAGGCCTTCTAGGTCTTCTCTTACGCTCTCGTCGTTTATTCGCCTGGCGGAGTCCGTGCCGTTGCATTTGTCGTCTGTGGGTGAAAATAAAAGTCATGAGGGAGGCGGTTGCCAGCCACCCCAGCACAGTACACCGCCGCATGAATACGGAGGCGTGTCGAAGGAGAGCACGGAGGTGCGTCAGCCACTCCGCAGAGGCATGCCCTCCCTTTTGCCTGTTGCTCTGTCAGCAGGACAGACAGCGGCACAGCAGAGTCTGCAGTCAATTCCGCACCCGGTCTCTGTGGCCTCACCGCAAAAGATACCGTCTCCAAAACGACAAGGCACGGAAGATATTTCAGCCGAGACCTCGAAGGTAACTATTGATGCAGCTGCCGCTACGCAACACGCGCACACCACCGGGATTGCACCGATCGTTCATATGAGCGGCTTCTCTCTTGCTAGCCTGCCAAATGTTAGTGTGTCATTTTCCATGCCGCAGCCTAGCAGTTCACATGTAGTAAAATCTCCACCATCTGTCTGTGCGCCAGTAGTTGCACACCAAGTTTCTTTTTTGGAATCATCCGCCTCCCCGCAAACTTCGACGCCAGTTCCAGCGGCCACATCCGTTGTGCAGCCAACGCCGAGCACCTTGTCGGAAGCCGCAGGAGCTGCAATGACTTCGGCAGGGACAGCACAAACTTCGACGCCAGTTCCCGCGGCCACATCCGTTGTGCAGCCAACGCCGAGCACCTTGTCGGAAGCTGCAGGAGCTGCAATGACTTCGGCAGGGACAGCACAAACTTCGACGCCAGTTCCCGCGGCCATATCCGTTGTGCAGCCAACGCCGAACACCTTGTCGGAAGCTGCAGGAGCTGCAATGACTTCGGCAGGGACAGCACAAACTTCCGCGCCAGTTCCCGCGGCCACATCCGTTGTGCAGCCAACGCCGAGCACCTTGTCGGAAGCTGCAGGAGCTGCAATGACTTCGGCAGGGACAGCACAAACTTCGACGCCAGTTCCCGCGGCCACATCCGTTGTGCAGCCAACGCCGAACACCTTGTCGGAAGCTGCAGGAGCTGCAATGACTTCGGCAGGGACAGCACAAACTTCGACGCCAGTTCCCGCGGCCATATCCGTTGTGCAGCCGGCTTTAGCGGCGGGAACTCCTGAACCAACGCCTGCGGATGTTATGAATGCGCTGCGAGAGAAGTTGTTGTTGGAAAATGCCGACGCCTATGTGCGCAACTTGGAGCAGCAGCGGCTGGAGGAAAAGCTTGCTTACGAACAAGAAGAGCAGCGGGCTTCGAAAACCCATGGACAAATATTGGAGCTGTTGGTCCGTCTTCGTCAGGACGACCAGGAAATGCTGGAGGCGATGTATGAAAACATAGTAGAGCCTGTGGAAGCCTCCTTTTCCAGCCCGGCATCTGCCGTACAACGATTGCCTACTCCTCTCCAAAGAAGGATGGAACACACAATAGTGTCACAGCCCAATTTGTCACCGTTTCCGGCGGAAGTGATGACCGCCTACAAGATGGACACGGGGAAAAAGGCGCAGTCGGCTCCACAGCCGAAACCGAAAGCGCCAGCCCAGGCGGAATTACCGCCCCCACTACCACCGCCGCCTTTGGTCTACACCGTGCCACCATCTCCGCGAGTATCAACGGCCACGGCGCCAGCGATACCCCAGTTGAGACACGAGCTGCCAGAAGCACCACCATTTGCGTCCAAGGGAGTACCATGGGGATCGACAGAAGGGACGATGAAGGCATGGGTGGACAAGCACTTTGGATCTTCTTTGGATCCACAGCACCGTGCGCTCTTGCAGCATGTATTGCTTTCGAGAGAGGCGGAGATACGGCGGGTGGCAGCTGCCGAATCCCAATGTAAAAGACTTGAAGCACAAATTCTTGGTGCTAAAAACTCCGTTCCACCATTGGCTGTTGAAGAGACTGCTCGAGCAAACTTGAGTCAGTGGCAACAGGAACGAGATAGAGAGTTAACCCAGGCACTCAGTCTAATTTATGCAAAAGAAGAAGAGCTCATGGCAGTTCGAAAGGCGCAGGAAGAGCAGAAGGCAAAGTTAAATGAACTGACACGGTTACTGCAAACACATTCCGTGCAGTCGGAAGTTCTTGGAGCTCAAGAAGAAAAAGAAGAGCTGCGTCGGTGGAAGATGCGCTGCGACGCTATCGAGCAACAGCACCGATTCAGTGTTCAGCGCCTGGAAGAACTACAGGCGTATATTGAGCAGTTACGAAATGGTGCTCAACAGGCAGTTATGAATGTCGTCTCTTCGAGCGCGGCTGCTCGACCCCTGCCGTCAGACACGAGAGGTGCACAACTGTCTTCTGTGAATGCCTCGCGGCCAACTTGTTGTTTGGAAACGGCTTCACAGCATAGTACTGTCCCCCTTGCTAAGCCGTCATCTGCCCCTCGTTATTTTTCACCACCACGAATGACTGACGGTGCATTTGCGGCGGCGGCGCCACAGCGAGAGAGACCTGCCGCAGACGCATCGAATGCACCCCAACCCTGTTTGGACGCCGCTCCTCCTCCTACTGCCGGTTTGGATCGTGCGGCGGCGTTGAAGCAGCTTCGCGAGGAAATGGATTTGGAGTGTGCTCGATTTGCCAATGAGACACAACTCTGGCACGAGTATCTAAAGCATCAAGAAGAGAGACGGTTACAGCTGCACGGTCGATGAGGGAAGAAAAAGCCTTGGGTATTATTTTTTTCCGCTTCTTTTTTTTTGCCTGGCTCTTGTTTCTTTGACGGCGTCTGCAATGTTGTGTTTTTTTTTTTCTTTGGCGTGAACGGCTTCTTTCAAGGAGCTGATTTGTGTGCACATAGAGCGAGGGAGAAAGAGGAAGGTGGCGAGATGGGAAAGGGTTGTTGTGTATCTTCCATTACCCTGTCAGTCACGGTGGCGTGTCGTTGTAAATGTTTTATTTGACTCTGCCCACTCTCATCTCTGTCCTTTTTTTTTTTTTTTTTCCTGTTTGTACTCCCCTTTAAGTTTGATGAAATAAATACGAGATGATGTGTACATCCCTTTCTTTTCTTCTTTTTCTCTCTGTGTCTGTGTATGACCCTCGCCGATTGTAGTTTTCTTTTGGCTTGCGGTTGTGTTTGCTGGGGGGGGAGAGAGGCGTCGCGGCTCTGTACTGACGCTCGCTTGCTCTCTTTCTCTCTCAGGCACGTGTCATTTACTTCTGTCGGTGTGTCCCACGTCTTTGCTTGCATCTTTTTCTTTATTCTCTACGACACACACCCCGTTTTCCCATGGACCCCAGACGACAGATAACCGATCGGACCGCCGCAGCTCTGGCAGCAGCAGCGGCAGCGGTGTTGGTGGTGGTGGTGGCTGTCTAATCATTGCCGATAAAAACAATAAAGATAAGGCTTATTTTTTTTTTTTTTTTTTTTATTTACCACCGCACACATACACTTTTAAGAGCCTCAGGCGTCTTTAGAAGAGAAAGGGGAAGGCCGCGGTCTTCCACTGTTTTGGTTGTGTTTATTCTTCAACTTTTGTTTGGGCCCTGTCCTGTGCACATGACCCACACGAACACTGCGGTGACGCCTACGGGCAAGAAGACGGATGGGATGTCGGTGGAGGAGGATCTTTCTCGCATTGTGGAGGGGGCGGCGCAGAGGCAAGAGTTGGAGCAGGGTATAACTGCTTTTTTGCGGAGCAATGCGAGGCATAAGGTTGCCGATGTTTTGCTGGCACTTTCTGCCTACACGTTTGGTGGTCTCATGCATGTGCGCGGTCAGGGCACGGCGCTCACAAGTCTTTCCATGTGGACCTCTGGTACCACTTTCCTTCTTAATATGCAGGTACGCAAAGTGTTTGAGATTGAGGATTCGGCAAAACGTCGTCAGGTGGCGGCAGGGATGAGTCTAGAGGAGAAGAACGTATTCCAATTGGAAACGGTGGCGTCGTGGCTGTGGATGCTTTCTTCGATGCAGCAGTTTAAACTTCATAAACGCATGAAATACTGCGGCTATAGCAGTTGGATGGGATTGGGTTGTTGTATGTACTTTACGCTGCGACATACGTACTGCATGATGCTGCTTGAGTAAGTACGCAAAAATAGGGCAACCGTAACAGATAAATATGCGTGGTTGCTTACTGTTGTTGTTGTTGTTGTTGTTGTTTTTGATGTTGCTGTTGTTTTGGTGGTGGTGGTGGTGGTGGTGGTGGTGTTTATTGACGGTGGCACTTGCTTTACCGGAGTGCTCGGTTGAATTGTCTTCCGTCCAACTGGATGGATTCACATGTTTGTTTGTGTGCATAACTTGAAATTTCTTTTTTTTTTTTTTTTTTTTTTTTGCTTCTCTCTTTTGTTTTTTCTCTTTTGTTTTGCCCTGAGTGCAATTCAGAGCCAAAAAAGAGCAGAATACTTTTGCCCGCACGTCCCGACTGTGTCTCGACGTGACTGTCATTTTCGTTGTCCCTCTTGCTGGTGATGGTGGAGGGAGCAAAGAATTCACCCGCTGATGGAACGGAGGGGTGGCGGTTGTATGATGAGAGCGCGGAGAAAATTTGCTCCAGCCGAGAGCAGCAGGTGCTGTTGGAGCTCAAAAAATTTCTCGGCTGGACGCCCTCCGTGACGCTTGACGCCTCCGTTGACGCCTTCCTCCTCCGGTATTTGTCCGCGGTGCATCTCTCCGTCTCGGAGGCGGTGGCGCTGCTGAAGCAACGACGTTCCTACGAGATGAGTCTGCTTTCTCTATATATTACTGCTCCAGTGCTGGAAGCCTTGCGCAGTGGAACGGTTTCTGTCATTGGCCGTGACGTGTTGGGTCGTCCGGTGCTGTACGTCAGGGCCCATCGCTTCATTCAGTTCGGGCTTGACGCCCAAGACATGCAGCGCTTTCTGTCGGTTGTCATGGAGTACATGTTATCGTACTGCACACGGGCGCCATCGTCGCCAATCGCATGGCAGTAGGAATGGCGACACGTTGCATTCGTTACACCAACAGCAGATCATCCTCTTGGTGAATGAAGAGGTCTCATCGTGGCATGCCAGCCAGGCAGCACTTTCAAACGCGCATGCCGTCCGTAGCATCATGAAGAAATATTATCCTCGTTTTATCGGGCTGCTGCTGATCTTTGAGGCCTCATGGGATGTGCGTCAGGGAATTAAAGCTGCCTTTGGTGACAATCCAGGGGAAGAAAAACGTGTGGTGCAGATGGTCACACGGGGGAATATTCAGAAGTATATTGACCGTTCTGTGCTGATCCAGGAGTTGGGCGGCAGCAACACGTCAGTGGAATCGCCCGATAATTTTGCCGATGCCGTTCTTTCTCACTGGTTTAACGTCAGGAGTTATTTGTCTTTGGAAGACGCCAAGACACGACCCTTATGGCAGTTGCCACCGTCCTTTGTAAACATCAACGACTGGAACCAGCACCTGCAACGCCGAGAAATGGCCGCCACATTAAACCCCGATGGGAACGGCTCGCCGCAGGCACAACAGTTCCTTAGCCGCTGTACAAGCAGTCACTTTGATTCTATAACATGTACTTCCCTCCGCCGTTCAACCGTCCTTCGTAGGGGTTTAGACGAAGATGAAGGCTTTTGTTCCGCCCTCTCCGAAGTGGAGGACATGTTTCCCAGTTTTAATAGCCCCCGGCTTACACCTAGAGAAGTCTCATTGGATATGGATGGAAACAATAGTTCAGCAGCGGTGTTACTTCGGGAATTACATAAAGAGCGGGAGCTTCGAATAGCGGCCGAGCAGCAGTTAAGGAAGGTGCGACTTGGCATTACGCTTGATTTGTCAATGGCAACAGAAGTTGAGCGCATACTCACAAATATACACAGGGAACTCAATGTTCTTGTAGGAAATGTTGTCATTCGTGCAAGAGATGCGGCAGCAAACGGCTCTCCTCCAACACTTTTGCAACTTCTTGATTTGACGCTTTTGGCAATAGAAATGGCGGTTCATAAGGCACAACGTGTTCCAGCGATGAAGTTCGCAGTGCCTGTGACTCAAAGTCCAGAGAGCGATTCCCCGTGTTGTTGTGTGATGTAGGCTTTTTATTCAGCAATTTTTATGTGTATGTGAGGCAGAGAGAGAGAGAGAGAGGGGAGAAATATGGAGGTTGAAATCGGCGTAAAGCGCTGCAGAGGGGCGCGACGGAAAGATTATCGATTTGTTTTAGAACATGCAACGCGAAGTAAAAAAATAATAATAATAATAATAATAATTTAAAAATTGTCAAACTCTTTAGGATTTACCACAAAGTGTATTTGTTTGTCTGTGTGTTTATTGCTGTAGAGGTTTTTGAAACGAATGTAGACAATCATACTGATTTGTGCTTGTTGACTACTTTGTTTGTTTGTTTGTTTGTTTTTCCCGGTGGATGGCTTTTATTTTATTGTTGTTGTTGTTGTTGTTGTTTTTTGTCTCCGGTGAATTTTCGATGGGTCGTGACGGAGCCCCCCGGAAGGAGGTGGATAATTTTTTTTTACTTTTTTGTTCCACCGACCCCTTTTTGTTGTTGTTGTTGGACACAACTTACCCCGGGGTTTCCGGGTCGTTGGGTGGAGAGAGAGAGAGAGAGAGAGATGTACAAAGGAGATGCTAATTCGTAAGTAGTGGTGGGCGGAGATAAGTTTTGTTGTTTATGTATGCGGCGTGCGTCTGTTCTCTTTTTTCTTTTTTTTTTTTTTTTCGAGCTGCACTGGCCACTGTTTGTTTTTTGTTTTTTCTTCTTTTTTCTTTTTCCCCTCGCACAACCCCCTACGAATAAGACCGCTTTCTTCCACACGGATGGGGGATTCCGGCGGTTGTGGAGCACCAAAGAGGCTGCCACCTCGTTCGTTCACGGCGAACCCGGAATTCATAACACAAGTGGCATGTCTCCTGCTGCTCATTGTTGGCGTTTGGGTGGAGGGAGGGAAAGATGTCGGGGGCGCGGTGGGCCCAAACTGTAAGCTCGCATTCTCTGTTGTGTCCCCCTCTCCGCATTCTGTTTGGTAGAAATAAGTGGGCAAGGCCCCATCCATGTGCACGACTGTGCTGTAGAATTTAGCGGAAATGTTTTCAGCCATCGTCAATTATTTGATTCTATTGGCCTTTGTGTATTTGGCTCTGGCTCTTATCGGGAACATCGTGACGCTGCTGGAGCTTTGGCGCATTCGTCGCTCAATCCATCAGAAGCGACCGCCCATCATCATTCCGTTTTTGGTTTTCACCACACGCCCGGTGTATGAGGTGGCGCTGACGCACATGGCAAACAGGGCGGTTGTGTTGCACGGGTTACCGAAGGTGAATGGCCTTACGTTGCCGCTGCAACTTCACCCCGTGCCTTCTGCAAAAGTCCTTGTGAAGCTGAGGAGCACCACGACAGCGCGACACAGTGATTTCTTCCTCCCTGAGGTGCGCCCGGAGAATGACACCGACGCCAAAGAGGCCTCCTCTAACACCATCCCATCGTCATCTTTCGTACACTCTGGTGGCGGAGGCAGTGCGCACGTGGCGCGTCACTCCTGTGGATGCGCAATGGAAACGACGGCTCTGCCCTCTGCCGCACGCTCCCAGCAAATGATGGGTTCATTCAGCAAAGGTGGTTACCATCAGTACCGTGAGCTGTCTCTCAGCGACCTGGGCGGCGGCTATCACAAACAGGAAGGCAACGCAGGGGTAGGGCGCTTGATGGCCCGCTCTCAGCTCTCGCTTCAGTTCCGAGTGGAGACGGCGGCGCGAATTGAGGCTCCCAATCTTTCTCGTACCCAACTAGGGAACGCATCTATAGAAGCATTGGGAAGAGATTCCTCCTCCGCATTTTGTGGGGCGCTTTCTCGCAGCGACACAATGACATTTGAGGATCCCAAAATAAGCTCGGTGGCTGCCGATGACGGTAGTGAAGGTGCCGATTTACCCGTCAAACTGCGTTGTGCGTGCATATTTGGTGCGGACGATGTGGACATCATTCGGGCTGTCACAGTGGGGACAACACGAACCTTTGGCCGTGGCTCCCTCATGTACCATTGTTATTACACCGCCGAGGATGAAGAAAACTGTGCACGCGAGCGAGCGCGGCTTCTTGACTGGCACAATCGACAGCGGCTGGGTGCACGCTTTCAGTTTGGTGATCACACTCCTTGCATGCCGTTGTCGGGGGCTTTTTATGAAGACTCGGTGACGCAAACAAATCCACCATCACGGCGACGTCGTCATCTCATGTTGGTGAACTCCATGACATCAGTCGGGGAAGGTTTGCCTTCACGACAAGGATCATTGGGCTCCTTCTCAACATTGGCTGGGCGGACACGCTCAATGTGTTGCAGCACAAAATCCAACGCGTTTACAGAGACGTTTGTAGATGTCTCCGAGACTGCGTGCTTTGCAAGTGGAGGCCGCACACGCGGGGAAAGAGGAAAAAAAGAGAAGGAAGGATTTGAGATGAGTAAATTTGTGCCGGCTTCCATTATGAATGATGCGGCACGAGATTTGACGGAATCCAATGATGATTGCATGTTTGTTACGGCGGTTTCTCCATCCACCTCCACGCTGCCTTCATCGACATCTCCCCCGACATGGACGGATTCTTCTACGAGCGATGAGTGCAACGAACGGGATTCCGTGGAAACCGGAAAGATGATGCCCCATACAGAACCACAGGCGATGAACACGGATGATGAGGAGGAGGCGGGTGATGTTACGGATGTAGATGGGGCTCCACTCCCAGCGGAGAATGCAGTCACTTTTTACGACCCTGTCAACGTCCCCGATACCAACGTCGATGATGCTCCCGGGACTAATAGAAATGCAAACAAGGCAGCAACCTCCAAAAAGGGTCATTGTAGAAGACCGCGGGAACGTGTAGATATTTTTTTAACAGAGCCGAAACAAGGTCCCATTATTCCCAGGGCGTACGAGGGATCCATACTTATTACCCCCGATGCCCTGCAGTCTGATGCAAATGCCATTATCACCACAACGACGACGTCTACTTCGGCGCCGGCTTCTTTGCAGGTGGACGCTGTGGATCTTTCCCTTGCTGCCTTTCAGAACTGCTTCAAAAATGGCCTCACTCCCGCCTCAGGCAACGAAGTGAACGCAGGGGAAGGAGGAGGAGAGGGAAAAGATGCAGGGGGAGAAAAAGTGGGGAAAAAACGCGAGAAGGAAGGTGAAAAGAAGGGAAGAGAAAGCCGACATTATGAGAAGAAACAAAAAGAAACAGAATTGATTCCAAGACACCCATTGACGTTTGCTCTCATGTTATATAGACGAACACCGCAAGAAAGCCGCAACTCTGGGCGTGACAAACGACAGGTAATAAGCCATACCAGACAGCAGACGTCAGATTGTTTCGTATGTGTGTATTCCACCGCGAACGTAATGGAAAGTCTACTTCCAAAATCTGCGTCAGCAATGCCAGGGGGAGGAACGCCTCGTAATAGCCCACCGGGAAGTTCACTGAGGTTGAATGATCCCAATGAGTGCCGTGAGATGGGTGAGGCATACCATTTACCTGGAACGGAGGAGGCTCAAACCTCTTTGAGGCGGCAGCAGCCGGGCTCAACCAAGCCTGAAAACATTACAGCTCTCTTGGAGGCTATGCGGAGTAAAATTGGCGCGGTGATGTCGGTAGTGCTGCAGTACGTGCGCATTGGAAATGATCTCTACGCCGTCACAGAGGTCTCGGATCGCACATTTGTACAGTACAGAGAGGAGCGAGTTCTTATGGGACGCTGTGGCATCAACGACTTCTCTTCGGGAGGTCACACCAAGGGGCGTGAGGACATAACGGCTTCCGAAAGAAGTGAGTGGCCGTCAAAATACTGCATGCGCGCCGCGTCCTACTCGCTTGCATCGTCACCACAAACGGGTGTACGTCATCAGTTAGTGCGCATGTGCTGGCTATGCATGCGCACCGAGGCGAACGTTATTACCCTGCCATGTGCGCATTTTGCCCTTTGTCTTGGCTGCGTGGAAACTTTGACCCACTGCTGCATTTGCCAGCGCTCCATTCATGCCACCATCGTACTAAATGAAAACACAGACCAGAATGAGTTTTCAGATACGAGAAATCAATAGTTTTTTTTTTCTCTTATGCATTTTAAAGTCTATATATATATATATGTACGTACATATGTTTGTAGTCGTGTTGTTGTTTCTTATTCCCCCGTTTTTAATTATTTGGATACGGCTTTTTGAACTTTTTGTTACTATTGATAAATCGCCATCGTAAAGCTCACATGCATCCGAGTACAATAATATACACTTGCGTATACGTGGAAATATATATATATATATATATTATGCATTACTTTTGGTATGTATGATCTTTCTTTTTTTTTGTATATATGTGTGTGTGTGTTTGTTTTTGTTCTTTTCCTTTTTTTTTTTTTTTTTCCTTTCTATTTGGGTATTATTATTTTCTATTTATTGTCTATGCTTAGTGAGCAGAAGCATTTGTTTATACATGTGCGTGATACTCGCAACAATAGCGAGCATTGTTGCATAACACAAACCCATTTGTTTACGCATAAATAGTGCCGTCACACGACTAATCCACGACAGGAGTATAGGAAACACACACACGAATAAGAAGAAAGAGGAGGGCAGGGAATTACCTCCGCCTGCGAGGGAATTGGTAGGCGGAAGAAAAAAGAGAAATTAAGAAAAAGAGTGGAACAGAGAGAGAGAGAGAGAACAAAAGGAAAGAACTGCGCTCTGGTATCCGTTTGCATCGCAATATCTGGAAACAAAAAGGGGGAAAAAGCAAGAGAAACAGGGGAAGAAAACAAAAAAAAAAAAAGGAAAGGAAGAAAGGGCTGCGGCGTGTTTGCTTCGCATGTCAGGAGTCACCTTGGGAGTTGCGGGTGGCGGAGACCCTTCTCTTTCGCTGGATGTCATTGCCGTCATCGCCGCCATGATGCAGTCGGCGACGGTGGAGGAGGTGCGAGAGGCGTTGCGGCGGGTGGGCGACGTCGGCTTCCGATGTTCTTTCACGGATCGCGCGGGCTCGGAGAAGAATGCGGACGGGGAGGAACCCCCGCTGTCCCGCGGCGATAGCAGCAGTCAAGTGACAAAGCCACACCTGGCGGTGTGTGAGTTTGTGGAGCATAACGCGGGGGTTGGCGTGGCGGCGGGGCATCGTGTAGTGGCAACGCGTGACTTGTCAGCTGTCTTGCAGCGACCCGCGGAGGCTCCTCTCGGGCTCGCTCCTTCAGCCACGGCCAGCATCGACCGAGCAGCAAGCGCCACGGGCTCCTCACCATCCACTTTGGTGTGCTGTGTTCTCATCTTACTGCGTCATCCCGCCGGTGGATTGGAGGCAGTGTCGGAAAGAGGACCTCTGACGCTGCGGAATCTGAGTATCCAGGCAGTAGATATGCGACGGCCACTAGAAAGCTTGCAGACGCTTTTGCAGACCGTCTATGAACCGCTTCTACGATCCCAGCATGAGGTCAAGCTGCGGTCGCAGTTGCAAGACTTTCTGAGTTCTGTCCGCTCTCACTGCCAGGTCTTTGTCGAGGTGGACTTGAAAATATTTGTGCATGCCGAACTTCTTGAGCTTTGTGCAGCGCACCCGGAAGCGGACGTTGAGCAGCTGGTGGAGATTCTTGGTTTTGAGAAGTGCACCAATACTGTGTTTCTGCGCCAAGTCATGACTCTTTGCGCTCAGTGCCGCAGCGTTCTGGACACCAAGTTTGAGGGTAAGGATATTGTGAGCGCACGTGATGAGGTGGCTTACTGGCAGGCCGTGCTGCGTTGGGTAGAGCAGGTGCAAAAGCAACTGCACTGTCGCGAGTGGCAGTTGGTGCACCGTCTACTTGGCAATCGTGTGGAAACGAGCTATGAGGTGGAATTTAAGATGCATGCGAAACTTGTGCGTGATTACTTGAATCACCTGAAGAGTGTGCCATTCCAGCAGATTGACGAGGTGGAAGGGGAAAACTACGCGGCGTTGGTGGAAGAGCTGTTCTCCGCGATGGTGCGCCCGTCAACATATCCGGCCTCGCAGAGTGTTCGCCTGCTGGAAAGTATTGTGCGGGAGTTGGCGGAGCGCTTTTTGGTGCTTGTGTCTAGAAATGATGTGTTGCGCATGGAAACGCCGGAGGCACAGCTGCAGTTCCTGCGACGCCACATTCAAGTGCTTCAGGATATGCACCAACGCTACATGCAGACAATGGAGTTATTTCAGTCCGAAATTCACATGCCGTCACAGCCATCACCCACGCGGGGCGGCACGCAGCAGCAGAAGCAGAAGTACCACGCCCTGGTCCTTTCACGCGCGCGGCAACTGTGGAGATTTGTGAATGAGCACTTTCACTACGAGCGTGCCGTCAAACGGACCTTTGCTGACGGCAGCCTGGAGGCGGGCATGACGTGCTCATTCCATGCGGAACTTACAGACGCGTATGACTGCTTTGCCACCGCAACAGGGGCAACTGGAAGATTGTGGGATGTGACTCCAGCGGGGACTGCCGAGTTTCATCGTGCGCTGGCAGCGTACAAACGACGGCTGGCAAAAATCGACGAGCGTCTCGCACTCCTTGTTGGCACCATGCTGGCAACGGCGCAGGAGATGAGTAGTAGTGGCCTTTCTCTGGCATCCGCCTCCTATTCCTCTGAATCAGCAGCCGCAGTGGGGACACTGTCAGGGTATGCGGCTAATACAAGCTGTGGCCCATCGCTTTACCGCATTTACTCCCGTTTCCATCCACTACGACGTGAAAAGGTGCAGGCTGTTGTTGCTGGGTTTCAGATGGCCCTACTAGAGCAAATCAACCGCGAGATGAAAAACGTTCGAGAGCGTTATTTTGACGCGGAGAGTTGCCGCGATGCCGTACGAATAACCGTCGCCCGTTTTGGTGTGACGCCCGTTGTTGCTCGCATGCTCTGGGAGAGATCTGTACAGCGGGAGATTGAGACTTATCTTGTGCGTCGAGATGCCATATATGAGCATGGGTGGCATCAGTTGCTGAACCTTCGCACCATTGAGCACTGTTGGTACCTCGATGAGTCCCTCGCACAGTTCCTTGGCGCCCCGCTAGATGACCTTATGACGAAGGAGCTTGGCGGTGATCCCGAGGTGTACGGCACGGCATACGCCTTGGCGTATCTTGACGCTGTTTACGGAAAGGATAAGCCAAAGTGGTCCGCTGACCCATACATCCACGACGCACAAAATTTTGTGCAGGAGAGTGACGCACACGCGATTAGCCGCGCCAAGTCACGTCTGGTGATTCTTCGTGTGGGGAGCGGCCGCGGAGTGGAGCAAAGTGAAGTACGAGATGTGCGTAATTTCTGCGATATCATTTCACAGAGACTTCAAGAACGCGTAGTGCAGTGGTGTGAAGATGTGCTACGACGCATCGCTGCACTGAACTTATCCCCTGGCACGATGACGATGAAAGGCCCTCTTTGGCATGTTGTCGAGCTATCGGGCAGGAAGGGCTGTGGTAATATTTGTATAAGTGGCAGTGTAAACAGCAATAATGGAGGGACCACTGCTGTTGGCTTGAGACGTGTTGTTATGCCGCATATTCCCCGTGACATGTCTGCACTTCTGCGGGATCTGCACGTGCTAGATGGTATGCAACTGCTTGAGAGCCATGTTCAGCTTGTGGCCGATGTGCGATCTTTTTTCACAAATAACGAAGAACGTTTCCGCATTGCGAACTGTCTATCTGAGCTTATTTGTGCCTTTGAGAGGGCACTCAACGGCGAGGATGAACTGATGGTTAACCTCGCAACCGAAGAATATGCCAGCGTGCATCAATCCTTTCTTGATGGGGCTCAGCTGAGCTGGTCCGATGAAGGAATGTTGCAGCAATTTACGCAGGAGCTCTCAGAACGCGTCTATGCCTTCTGTGCAGCCGTGGCTCAAGTACGTGGAGTCACCGCCGACATGGAGCGCGGAATTACCCAGCTGCGCAGTCATACCGTCCAAAAGGCAGAGGCGGTGGTGGGGCGCGTAGAGGAGATGCACGCCCTCGTCAAATCTCTTTACGCGAATTGTGCCAATGCATGCTGGTGGGTGCGACGTGTGCAGCCTTGCCTTGACGCCGCACTCGTCTGGCAACTGGAACAACATCTTCGCCGTTGGACGAATGAG
>NW_001849560.1:176216-240291 GCF_000209065.1 Trypanosoma cruzi
TTGCCGAATGGCGGACGCCTCCTTTCGTCACGGCTTTGAGTACCTTGGATGGTACCAGCGCCTTGTGCAGACCACCCTCACCGACCGCTGTTATCTCACCATGACACAGGCACTACACGCACGTCTTGGTGGATCACCAATTGGCCCTGCCGGCTCTGGGAAAACAGAGACTGTGAAGGCGCTTGGCACGCAAATTGGCCGACACGTGCTGGTGTTCAATTGTGATGAAACCTTTGATTTTGACGCTGTTGGCCGTATTTTCCTCGGCCTTTGCCAAGTGGGCGCATGGGGTTGTTTTGATGAGTTTAACCGACTCGAGGAGCGTGTGCTGTCTGCCGTATCGCAGCAAATCCTGACGATCCAGGAGGCACTTCGAGCCCAGTCCAACACCGTAACGCTCGCACAGCAGACGGTACCACTGCGGGAAAGTGTGGCGTTATTTATCACCATGAACCCAGGCTTTGCCGGCCGCTCAAACTTGCCGGGGAACCTGAAACAACTTTTCCGCACCATGACTATGGCTGCACCGGACCGTGAGACCATCGTGGAGGTCATGTTGTTTGCTCAGGGCTTTCGTACTGCAGAGGCGCTATCTCGGAAAATTGTACCGCTCTTTCATTTGTGTTTAGAGAAATTATCTCAACAGGCGCACTACGACTTTGGGCTTCGTGCTCTGAAGTCTGTTCTCGTGACGGCAGGGAATCTCAGAAGGTCCTCGCGCGACGCCGCAGTCACGAATTTAAATGCACCAGTCACCGCGGCGAGCCTCGAGGAGGTGGAGGGTGAAATGGTGTTGCAGAGTCTCATCAGCAGCATCACGCCTCGTCTTGTGACAGAGGATTTGGCCCTATTTTACCCCTTGTTGCGGGACTTTTTTCCAGGACTCCCACTCCCTGGTGCAGCCATGACGAAATTGCGTGCGGCAATTGAAGAAGTGTGCCGCGCCACCCACTACATTCCAACACCAGCGTGGGTTGAGAAGATCTGTCAGCTTTACCACACACGCAAGATGCGACACGGCCTCATGTTGGTTGGACCAAGTGGTACGGGGAAAACGCTCTGCTGGAAGACGCTGCTGCGCGCCATGGCGCGACTCCCTGTGGCAGGTGATGATGGTGATGACGATGAGGGTGATGTAAGTGGTGTCAAAGAGGGTACGGACCGAAGTGGTCCACTAGAGGCGCATGCATACGTGATTGATCCCAAGGCAATGAGCAAGGCAGAACTCTTTGGCGTATTTGAAGCCACCACACGGGAGTGGAGGGACGGTGTCTTTACGGAGATTCTTCGCCGTATCGTCAACAACGAGATGGGCGGTGACCGCTCACGTCAGCAGCATTGGATTGTTTTTGATGGTGACGTCGACCCTCATTGGGTAGAGAACCTAAACTCCCTTCTGGATGACAATAAAATCTACACCCTACCCAACGGCGAGCGTCTCAGTTTACCGCCTTCTGTGCGTATTGTGTTTGAGGTTCAAGACCTGCGCTATGCGACGCCGGCGACGGTGTCACGCTGCGGTATGATTTGGTTTAATCGCGGTACCGTCCCAATATCCAGTGTCCTAAGCCGTCACTTCAATGTCTTCTACCGTGCCCCATTGATTGATAGGCACGGCAAAAAGCAACTTGCTAGTGTCGCCTACGATGGTGAGGATTACAAGACGCGATCGGGTGGAAATTGTTTTATGGTCCAACGCATTGGTGTGGATCGCGGAGAGATGCTTGTAGACACGTTGAAGGAAACGCAGGGAATAAAACCGGAAGAAATAGAAAGAGAGACCGCTAGTCCCGCAAGTAATATCCCTGTTGCTGCGTCCAAAGAACACGTTACCCCTAGCGACCAAAGTAGCCAGAAGGAGACATCATTGTGGTATTCGAGCGCTCTCACGGATGTGGATCGGGATGTACTGCAGCTGCAGATATCCATGGCAAATGTGTGGGCCCCTGCCTTTGCCAAAGATGGCCTGGTGGAACTTGCCGTCCGGCTCATCCACAGTGAACGGTATTGGAAGCAGGGTATTATGGAGCACGATGACCTACAAATGCTACGTAGCGTACAGTCCTTGTTGCTTGATGGGGTTTCTCGCATCTGGAGGCTGCGTGAACAACAGGGGAAATTGCCCACGATGAATATTCTGGAAAAGTACGCGGCGAACGTGCTTCAATACGCCATTTTATGGGGATTTACGGCCTCACTAAGCCATGAACTTCGTCGACGCTGGATGGAAGAATTATCTCTTGCTGTGGGATCAGCATTTGGCGGGGGATTGGCCAACGGCCTTTCATTGCTGGATGTTGAGCCGGACCCCATAATCGGTGAGTGGCGTGCTTTCCGTGAACGTGTGCAGGACACTGTCATTACGGCCGATCAGATGGGAGCAAACGATGTGCTCATTCCTACGGTTGACACATGTCGTCATGAGGGGATCCTGCGGGCGTGGATTGCCGGAGGTAACGCGGCGATTCTTTGTGGACCGCCTGGATCCGGCAAGACGATGTTAATTGCATCGATTCTGCTCCAGTCCTCCGAATATGATGCAGTGTTTTTAAACTTTTCAAGTGGAACAGAGCCAAAAAACATTATTCGTGCGTTGGAGCAGTACTGCAGTGTACAAAACACGAGACGTGGCCCTGTTATGTCTCCCACCAGTGGCAAAGTACTTTTATTGTTTTGTGATGAGATTAACCTTCCGGCGTTGGATCAGTACGGGACTCAGTCCGTTGTGCAACTGCTGCGTCAACTAATTGAACGGCGCGGCTATTACCGCAGTTGTGACAATGCATGGATCACCGTTGAGGGGGTACAGGTGATTGGCGCCTGTAATCCACCGACTGATGCGGGACGCGTGCCACTTTCACATCGGTTTTTGCGACTTGCACCCGTTTTATTTGTGGACTTCCCTACAAAAGAAAGTCTCCATATCATCTACACGTCATACTGTCGTGCCATTCTTGCCTTTAACGCCCAGCTGCAGAGTTCGCATGCGGAAAAGTTGGCGTCGGCTATGGTGGACGTGTACACGGCAACGCAGGTGCACTTCACTTCATGGCAGCAACCGCACTATGTCTACTCCCCACGTGACCTCTCGCGCTGGGCACGTGCTGTCCACAGTGCCTTCCTGACGTGGGAGGAGTCTGAGCGACACAAGTTGCGTGTGGAGGGACTTGTGCGTCTTTCCGTACACGAGGGATTACGTATCTTTCAGGACCGGTTGGTGGAGCGTGAGGAGCGGGATTGGACCGACTCCACCATTGACCGCGCCTTCACCACACATTTCCCTGAAATTACTTTGGCGTCAGTTTATCCACCTTCTCTTCAGCGGCCCGTGTTGTACTCTACAATATTGCGGCCCTCGTACATGGAGAACGCACGGGACGAGTTGCGTGCACACATCGAACAGAAACTGGAGGCGTTCTGTGAGGAGGAAGTGGACACCGCACTTGTTGTCTACGATGCAATGATCGATCATGTCACACGCATCAATCGTGTCCTGCAGCAGCCGTTGGGCCACATGTTGATTGCGGGATCTTCTGGTGTGGGGAAAACAATCATTGCCCGGCTTGTTGCGTGGATGAACGGCATGACGGCGGTTCGTCTTGGTGTTCACCGCAATTATCAACTGGACGACTATGAACGGGACCTGCGCGACATACTGCGACGTGTCGGATGTAAACTGGAGCGCATATGCTTTATTTTCGACGACAGCAACATCATGGAGGCGAGTTTCTTAGAGTACATGAACGCCCTCCTGGCGTCGGGTGAGGTTCCCGGCCTGTTTGACGGCGAGGAATGGGGGAAACTTATGGAGGAAATACGCGAGAGCGTTGTAGCGCAGCAGTGCCTCAAGGCAAGCAACAAGCCGCAGAATTTGCCACAGGAGGAAGACGATGATGACTCACAAGGGCGACACCAACAACAACCACAACAACAAAAACAAAAACAAACGTCGATGTTGCCCTCATCCCACAGCAAATCAGAGGATGCAGCCAGTAGTCATGGCATCTCGGCCCCGCAACGGGAGGCGCTTGATACGATGGACTCTGCCGTTTATGTTGACACCAAATCCGAGCAAGAGTTATATCGCTGGTTTCTGAGTAATGTGAAACGCAATCTCCACGTCATCTTTACGATTGACCCCTCCTCCGGGGAATTTGTGAGTCGTGCCGTGTCGAGTCCAGCTCTCTTTAACCGTTGCACCATAGACTGGTTTGGAGACTGGGACCGTGACACACGCCATCAGGTAACACGTCGGCTCACACAACCGATTGATATCATGTTCTCCTTTGAGAAGACGTTTCAGAAACGCGAGGACGAGGCACGCGATGCACTGGCCGATGCCATCTGCGGCATACATGAAATCACGGATGAGGTGAACCGCGTGGTGCGACTGCAGAATGCGCATCAAGGGACATTTATAACGCCGCGTCACTTTTCCGACTGTGTGCAGCAGTTACAGCTCCTGTACGAGGAGAAGCGGGGTGGATCGAAGGAGCAGGTTCTACACTTGCGCACTGGTCTTGCCAAGCTGGATGCGGCGTCGGAGGAGGTTGAACAGCAGCGAGCCAAACTACGCGAGCATGAGGCCGTGCTAGCAACGAATAGTAAAAAGGCGCAGACGATGCTGGATTGCATTGTCACGGACACGGAAACAACAAAGCAGGAGAAGCAGGCGGCTGAACGTCTTCGTCAGCAACTGCAAGAAGAGGAGGAGATGATAGTCACCGACAAGGCGCGGGTTCAACAGCAGTTGTCAGAGGTGGAACCGGCACTGCGGGAGGCGGAGGTTGCACTAAACACTATTAAACCGGAGTACCTCCGCGAGATTCGTGCCTACACAACCCCACCGCAGATGGTCAAACGTGTGCTGGAGGCCGTGCTTGTCGTCATGGGCGAAAAGAGGGCAGATGAGTGGGATGTTATCAAGCACCACATTCGTCGTGACGACTTTCTCGCCGGGGTGAAGGCCTTTGAACCCCGCCGCATCACAGAGGAAGCGCGCCTGACGGTGTGTACAATGTTGCAGGAGGAGGATTTTACATACGAGGCAGCGCGGCGTGCATCCAAGGCAGCTGGTCCGCTGCTACAGTGGGTGCAGGCGCAAGTAAATTATGCGGCGATATTAGCCGCCATAGGACCACTGAGAAGCCGGATTGATCATCTTACCAAGGTCCACGGTGCCAAACGTGCCCAGCTTCAGCGCACCGAGGTGGAGATTGCGACCATGGAGGCATCGCTGTTGCAGCTCAAGAAGGGATACCAGGAGGTGACAGAGGAGATTGCGGCAATCAAAAACACGATGAACGGAGTTGCCGCGCGCTGTGAACGGGCCACAACACTGCTGCGGCAATTGTTTGACGAACGTGGGCGCTGGGAAACCGAGGCGATGGGTTTTGACTCCGAAGTGCGTACAATTTTAGGGGACTGTATCCTTGCCGCCGCATCGCTGGCATACTTTGGCTACTTTGACGAGCATGCGCGGCAGTCTTTGCTCTTTCCCCGCTGGCGTCAGTGCCTGCAGCAGCTGCAAATCCCTTTTCGTGAAGATTTTCGCAGTGTTGTGGAATACCTTGTGACACCGCAGGAGCGGCTTTCATGGGAGCAGTATGGGTTGCTCAAGGATCATCTCTGTGTGGAGAATGCAATGATCCTTAGTCGTTGCCAGCGTTACCCGCTTCTTATTGACCCAAATGGTGTTGCGGTGACGTTTCTTTTGCAGCGGTATGCGAAGGATAAAATAAACACGACAAGCTTTAGCAAGACGGGATACCTGAAACATTTGGACATGGCGGTGCGCTTTGGTTACCCCATTCTTATGCAGGATGCAGAATTTATTGATCCAGCACTTAGCCCTCTCATCAATCAAGAAATACACCGCGTCAGGGGCCATGCATTGACGCGGTTGGGGACACAAGACGTGGAAATTGCGGCGGCATTTCGTCTTTTTCTCGTGACGCGTGACTCACACTATCAGCCATCTCCCGGTATGGCCGGACAGGTGTGCCTCATCAACTTCACCGTGACACAGTCATCGCTGCAGTCGCAGTGCCGAAGTCGTCTAATGCTACATGAACACTCTGAGCTGGATGTTCGTCGGGCGAACATTTTGCGTGCGCAGGGGGAGTACCAGCTGAGGCTGCGGGTGTTGGAGCAGGAGCTGCTTACCTCCATTGCACACTGCGAAGGGAGTCTGCTAGAGAACGACGCCTTAACCGTCGCATTGGAGCGTTTGAAAGGAGAAACCGAGTCGCTTAAAGCCGGCATTGCGGAGAGCGAAGCATCCATGCAAGCCATCACGGAGGTCGAGGCGCAGTACCAACCGCTCGCGGAGGTAGTGGCAAAAATGTACTTTGCCTTGCGTCGTTTCTCACGGTTGCACTGGTTGTATCAGTTTAATGTGGACTTTGTTTTTCGTCTTCTTGCCGACGCTTTGGCAGCACTCCCTGCACGTTCCACGGATGTCAGTAGGGTTGATGAGCGAGAAGAGGATGCAGCACGTCTGCAGGTACTAACACACCACGTTTTTAACCTTGCTCACCAACGGGTGCGACGCGGGATGTTTGTGCAGGACCATCTTGTACTTGCCATCCTACTTGGTAAACTGCGTAGTGGGATTGATGACCGCGTGGGACGCCAAATCACCGTGGAGGAATGGGGCTGGTTTGAAGATGTCTTGCACAACCCTGCAAAGGACGCACGCGACATGACTGCCTTCGCGGGTGGCAGGGACGTTGCGTCGCATACGGTACCAGTCATTTTACGCGAGTGCGGTGTGTGTGCGTCCTCTTCGGAGTTAGCCCTTGCGGCATTGTTGCAACGGCCACTGTTTGCCGAGCTGCGGGCGTCTTTGTTGAATCCGCGACACGCGGAGGCATGGCGGGGGTACTTTGAGGCCGCCGCACCGTACACCGAGGAAATGCCGGCGTTTAACATCAGTGAATGCAACCGTGCCGGCCATCGCGATCATCGGGAGTACACCCGTCGTGCATTCACCGCTGCCCTTTTGCTGTTTTACACACGCCGGGATGCATTTGCGCCAGCCGTTCAGGAATTTCTTCGTCGCTTTTTTGGCGGAGATCCGGACGAAAAAAAGGATGAGAAGATCAATGAAAGCTCCTTTTTTACAGCGGAGGCACCTGATCTTGCCGTTGTGCATGCAGAACTCTCCGACAGCACACCACTCATTCTGGTGGCAAACGCCGGCAGCGATCCGACGTTGACGTTGGAGGCGTTGGCCCGGGCGTTGGATGTGCCGCTGCGGGTCGCTGTGATGGGCAGTTCCACCGGACTGGACATGGCGGGGCGTTATCTGAAAGACGCTATGGTAGAAGGAACATGGGTGCTTTTGAAGAATATTCACCTCGCACGGGCATACGCCGATGTTGTGGAAAAATGGCTGCATCGAGAACGGTCGGAGGGACGATTGCACCGTAACTTTCGTCTCGTTCTCTCAATTGAGGCCGCCCCAGGCATTCCTGGCAGCAGTTTTGCTACGAGTAGAAATAATAGTAATAACAGCCGTACGAAACATTTTGATGAGTCGCTGGTGGAGCTTCCTGTGAGCCTTGTAGAGGCATCTGTGGTGCTAGTGTACGAGCCTCCGCCTGGGATGAAGTCATCTTTGTTGCAGACAGTGGGAGCGTTAAAGCCTCACTCCAGTTTCGCGAAGCAGCCTGTAGACATTCAGCGCATTTACCTTGCCGCGGCCTGGTTGCATGCGGTAGTTATGGAACGGCTACTGTACATTCCTATGGGGTGGAGTACGCAGTATGAGTTTAATGACACCGAGTTTTGGCGTATTTTACAGACCGTGGACAGTTGGGTGGGAATTACTAGTAGAAGCAGTGGTATGGACGGCAAAAAAGGGATTGACCGCGCCAGTGTCCCATGGCCAGCACTGCAAACAATTATTGGGACAACATTATACGGCGGTAAAATCAGCAACGAGTTCGATCAGCTGCTTCTTGACTTCTTATGTTCACAGCTCATGAGCGCGGCTGTTTTCGATGATGATCGCTTTTTTGCCTTAACGGAGGACGATGAAATCAACTCCCGTCTCAGATGTCGTTCGATCGAATCGCTGCAGGATGTGCAAGAGTGGGTGCGAGCGCTGCCGGATGCACAGACGCCGTTGTGGGCGCGCCTTCCTGCCAGTGCTTCACGCGTCATGTCGGCGCAGCACGCAGTCGCGACGATTGAGCGTCTGGCGGCTGTGAGGCTCATCGAGGAGGGGGACAATGACGGCACAAATACCGACAATGAGGAGGAACTTTTTGTGCAGCAGGCCGCACCACGCAGCATTGGGGAGACACGCTGGGGGCAGAAAATTCAACGCTTCTGCAAAATGTGGCGTCACTCGCTCACCGCACTTGGGTGCATGAGACCGCAAAGAACTACCGTGACAACTTCATTTTCTGCAACGGCAGCAGTGGAGACCACGTCAAGCAATAATACTAGCCTGGAGCCTACGGTAATAGCCATACAGCGGGAGTACACCTTTGCGCTGGAACGCCTAGGTGAAATTCTTGACGATCTTGAAGCGCTGGAAGATATCTGTGCTGGATCACGGAACCCAACAGCGACACAGCGTGTCCTAATAGACCATGTGCTGATGGACCAGGTGCCACCACGCTGGGCCCGCTCCTACCACACATTTCCAACGACAGCCGACCAGTGGATTTCTGACTTCCGGAGCCGCGTTGCGCAGGCCCAATTAATGCATGAGGCTGTGGAAAACAAGACATTTGGTAAAAAATGTCTTTCGCTTGGTCTTCTTTTCTGGCCTGGGGCGTTTCTTACGGCGACAAAGCAGCAGGCGGCACGTCGACAACATCGCTCGCTTGAACAGCTGCAGCTGCGGCTGGAACTTATGTCGGAGGAAGCGGCGCAAATCCACGCTGCAAACAACATTGAAGAGTCTCACACGTGGCACATTGTCGGTCTCACACTTTTTTCCGCCCGCCTTGAAGCGAATTGTGGCACGTGTGAACTTCTCCCTGCCACATCCGGTACCTCCTCCACACCTGTCGGCGCTTTGCTCTCCTGGGAGCCGATCCCGGCGGCCACAGCGGATGAAGTTTTGTTGCCCGTGTCGAAGACGTCCCTGTTGATGCGATTGCTGTCGCAAAACCCGATGAGTAGATGCTTCGCGACACCGTTTTACGTGAACCCCCGACGAGATTCGATGCTTGAAGTGGTGGAACTCACAGTGGACCCCGTCCATTCGCCGATGCGGGCGTGGTACGAGCGCGGTGTTTGTCTCGTTGCCTGGTCCGAGGCGGAACGTTGAATGCAGCCAACTTGAGAGGACCCCTCGTGTGGGACGAGGCCCGCGCCATCAAAAAGCCAAAGAAGAAGAAAAAAGAAGGTAGAAAAGCAAAGTAGAATAAGACAGTAGTTTAGGAGGGTGAGTACGCAGCGCCTGTTTTCAGCTGCATGCACGCATATGCGTGCATGGGAGAGAAAAAAAAAAGGGGAGAAGAAACACTTTTGGATGGGTAAATAGGCGTTTGCCTCTCTCCTTTTTTTTGCACTAAAGTGGTGGTAGCAGGGAGTAAGTTAGAAGGAAGTGAGCAGCATAAAAGCTAGTGTGCATCGAATAAACAAGCTGCTGTTTGACGAAAAACATGTCAAATATGGACGGCAGCACCTTCTCGCTCACGATTGTGGGGAGCGGTTGCTCCACCGGCGTACCTGTGATTGGGCATCTTTCAGGCAACTGCGCGTGTGCCGTGGCGATGCGGGATGCGGAGGGGCCAAACAGGCGCAACAACGTCAGCCTCCTCATTACGGTCCCATCACCTCATGGCGGCAGCAGCGGTGACGGTCGTGGCGTGAGACGTGTTCTTATCGACTGCGGCAAGACATTTCGCGACGCGTACTTCCGCGTGCTTGCAAAGCACCAAGTGCAGACTGTTGACGCCCTGCTCCTCACACACGATCACGTCGACGCCGTGGGTGGTTTGGACGACATGCGCGACCTGCAGCGAATGTCGCTAGATGGCCACGATAACTGGTTTGTCAAGCAGTACATCCCGACTTATGCCTCGGCAAAGACGATGAATGCGCTGCGGTGTCAATTTGGGTACATACACCGCAACAGCCGCGTGATGGGGTTCGCGCCACGGACCGCGGAGGAGCATGAGTCGATCATGCAGCGTGTTGCCGAAGAGCGCGAGCGTGCGGGTCTGACAAACAACATTGGGACACGCCGTTCCACCGCCCTGGAGCTGTTTACATTGCCAGACGACACGCCGACGCCATTTTGCATCCCCGCGCTTGGTGCCGACTTCAAGTTCCATGCTGTACCGGTGGAGCACGGTGCGGGGTACGTGGCTCTTGGTTTTGTGTTTGGTCGTGGCGTTGCGTTTCGCAGTGCCGGTGCCACTGGCGCCATCGTCGCAAACCACAGCTGTGTCGTGTACCTCTCCGATGTGAGCACTGTGCCCGCGGCTGCCATGATGTTCCTGCAGGATCTTGTCAAGATCGACGTGCTTATTGTTGATCTTTTGCACGGACCCGGTTATCGGTACGAAACGCACTACTGCATGGATGATGTGATAAAGCTTGTGGCGTCTCTTCAGCCGACTTGCACGTATACGATTGGTATGTATTGCGATGTGGAGCATGAGCGAGGTAATCAGCAGCTACGAGAACGACTGGAAGAACTGCGATGCAGCGGCAAATGCGGCAGCAATGTTCTCTCTGTAGAGCTGGGGTTTGATGGACTTCACATCCTGTTGCCGCTATGAGATGTTTTTTTTTTTTTTTTGCGAGGGCGGTTGGGGAAGGAGCAGGTGATTGCATTCCATTTTGCAATATTCCTTACGTGACTGTGCGTTTTTGCGCTTTAATGCGTCGCCGCACATGATGTGAGCATTTCTGCATTTGTTTGATTCCTTCGTACCCGTGGGTGTGAAGATGTATTGGTGAATGGCACCATCATGCAGCCAGAGGATGTCTTAGCTTATGCCTGAAGCCCGGAGTCGCCTATCAGTCTTTTTTGTGTGTGTTTTTGTGTGGGTGGGGGGAAAGCGGTTGCTCCACCGGCGTACCTGTGATTGGGCATCTTTCAGGCAACTGCGCGTGTGCCGTGGCGATGCGGGATGCGGAGGGGCCAAACAGGCGCAACAACGTCAGCCTCCTCATTACGGTCCCATCACCTCATGGCGGCAGCAGCGGTGACGGTCGTGGCGTGAGACGTGTTCTTATCGACTGCGGCAAGACATTTCGCGACGTGTAATTCCGCGTGCTTGCAAAGCACCAAGTGCAGACTGTTGACGCCCTGCTCCTCACACACGATCACGTCGACGCCATTTTGCATCCCCGCGCTTGGTGCCGACTTCAACTTCCATGCTGTACCGGTGGAGCACGGTGCGGGGTACGTGGCTCCTGGTTTTGTGTTTGGTCGTGGCGTTGCGTTTCGCAGTGCCGGTGCCACTGGCGCCATCGTCGCAAACCACAGCTGTGTCGTGTACCTCTCCGATGTGAGCACTGTGCCCGCGGCTGCCATGATGTTCCTGCAGGATCTTGTCAAGATCGACGTGCTTATTGTTGACCTTTTGCATGGAACCGTAGGAATTATCATAAAACTATGCTTCTTTTACGATGGAATTTGTCGCGTTACATGACGTTTCTGCCTCCACTTTGCACATCTGGTGTGGGTGTCCAATTTATGACGGAACATAATGCGGAGAATGCAGATGGACGTGAGGCGGTAGGTGAAGTTGCTGTGTGATGAGAAAACAATTTTAGAATGTGTGGTGTTGAGCTGCGATGGGCAAGGGCTTTTTAATGGACTAAAGAACAAGGGGTGTATGGGGGTACAGTGTGCCTGCATCTTCATCGTGTACTTACAATTTAAGAAGCAATACATAAAATTCTTATATATATATATACACACACAGGATGATGTTATTTGTTTGTTGGATGTGGTTGTGTCCCTTTCTTTTTTTTTTTTTTTTTTAATCTTTCCCCACCCCCCTGTATTACATTTATTGTTTGTAGTTGGTTTGCTTGTTCTGGACGCTACGCAAATGGCGTCAGTGTTCTACATCTTAGACAGCAAGGGTGCCCCGCTCATCTGCCGCTCGTACCGTGGCGACATTCAGCAGAACCCGCCGGAGGTATTTCAACGCCGTGTTCTGGACGAAGAGGAATTTCGTGTTACACCTGTGTTTGAGGAACAAGGCCATACGTACTGTTTCATTCGCGTGAATGATGTCTTCTTTTTGATGGTTAGTAAGATCAATATATGTCCTGTACAGCAAATTGCTTACATGCATGCATGCACCAAGGTGTTTGAAGGATATTTCAAACGTGTCTCTGAAGAGACCGTTGTGGATAACTTCGTTATTGTATATGAGCTTCTGGATGAGATGTGTGACTTTGGCCTACCACAGTACACGGAGGCGAAGGTATTGAAGGAATATATCACACAAGAAGGCCTTATCTCGTATTTAATGCCGGAAGAGAAATTAACTGTGAAGGCCCTGCCAGCAGCGGTGACGGGTGTGGGTGGGGGAACACCGTGGCGTATGCCGGGGAAGTACAAATACCGCAGGAACGAGGTGTTTTTAGACGTGGTGGAAAGCGTCAGCCTTCTCGCGTCGCCGGAGGGGGAAACGCTCTCCAGCGAAGTTGTGGGCCAACTGAAGATGCGGGTTCGACTCTCCGGCATGCCCACGCTGAAGCTCGGCCTGAACGACAAGGCTGTGCTTGGAATGACACGGCGACAAGGGCGACTGATCGAAATGGCCGACGTGAAGTTCCATCAATGTGTACGCCTCGATCAGTTTGAGAGCGACCGCATCATCACCTTCATCCCACCCGATGGTGAGTTTGACCTCATGACATACCGCACAAGCAAGAAGATCACCCCACTTGTGCATGTGGACTGTGCATGTGTCAGCATGAGTTCGACGCAGGTGGAAATGCACATCACAGCCCGCACAACATTTCGGCGCAACACGACGGCAGACTTTATTGACATCCTCATTCCCATCCCAGGCGATGCGGATAAACCGGAGGCGAAATGTTCTCTGGGGAAACTCCGCTACGCGCCAGAGTCGAGTGTACTCATCTGGAGCCTACGTAACACTGGAGGGGGAAAGCAGTTCAGCTGCCTGTGCAAATTTCATCTGCCGTCAGTACGCAGCAGCGATCCAAAGGCTCTTCAGAAGGCACCCATCCAAGTGAAGTTTGAGATTCCGTTCCTCACCGCCTCCGGCTTCCAGGTGCGCTACCTGAAGGTGATGGAAAGGTCCAACTACGAGGCGCTGCCGTGGGTCCGGTACGTCACACAAAGCGGGGACTATCAGATAAGAACATATTGAATGAGGAAAAAAGGAAGAAGTGCAAGCCATTTTGACTGACGGCCATTCACATACACGCTTACATACATATAACGACACCGATAGAGAGAGAGAGAGAGATTTAAAAAAAAAAAGTGAAATATCTCGCTCATTGTAAGGAAGGACGGAATTTAAAAGGAGGAAGAGAGGGAGAAAAATTTATTTTATTTTTTTACTGCTATTATTGGTTGTTGTTGTTGTTGTTGTTGTTGTTTTAATGTGTTCCGGAGAATAGTGGGACGGTGGCAGCTGCACACACATGTACACATACATACATGTACTGGTGTCTGTTTATTTATAGGATGATCCCGACGTTCTGAATTATTTCTCTTTTGGGTGTACGTCTGTGTGTGTGTGTGTATTGTTGCTGTTTTTTTTTTTTTTTTTTTTTTTTTTTTACCTACTCGCCTACGTGTGAATTGAGCATATCATCATAAAATGTTGCCTGTCCATATCCCATATACATGTATATATGGATATGGATATGAAGAGGCGACGTTGTGCAGGCGGGAAATTTATGGGAATTAAAAATAAAAGTGGTCTCATTTTTTACACTTTATTTTCCACTTTTTACCTTTTTTTTTTTTCTTCTTGGTGTTTTCTTTTATATTTATTTTTTTTTTTTTTTTCTGCTCCTTCAACGAGGACTGGGAGGAGGTATGAGCGGCACGTCCGATGAGGAGGAAGATGCCGAAAGGTCGCCGCCAATTCGACCGATCACCATGACGCCGCTCCACTCGGACTTATGGCCCACGGTGCCACGGAGCGCGAGGGGAACTCTATTCGGCGATACCGAAAGCAGCAGCAGCAGCAGCAGCAGCAGTAGTGGTGGCGGTGGTGTTACGCGCCCCATCATGGCCGTGGTGGATACAGGCAGCATCACCGTTGATTTGTCTGAGCCATCGCCCCCTCACGTGGAGGCGGAAGGGGCGGAAGAAGAGGCGGAGGTGGAGACGCACAGACGCGTTCCATGGGGAGCCTCTGACGACGGAAAAACAGTGCCGTCGACCGCTGCCACAATGTCGCAGTGGGAACAGCGGTACAAGACTCTGCTTCCGTTAAACTGGGGAAGGCGGTTGGAGGTTATTGTCATGTTGGCCAGAGACACCGTTGACGGCTGCCTTGTCACCACACGGCGCTACCGATATTGCTACGAGACCGATGCGTCACCGGCGGAATTTCTGGAAAGCGGGGATAAGTCGTGTATTCCCTTTACAGCGGCATGGAAAAGACGCATTTATGGCCTGCTGAGTCTCCGTCATGCAAATGTGAGCCCGGTAACAGACGTGCTTATTGACGAGGAACGGCAGGAGCTGTTGCTCGTGCACCCATATGTGGACGGCATGCAGCCACTAGTCTCTGTCCTTCAGCGCCATCCTCACATGATACATCGTGAACTGACCCCGTCCATGCTCATGCGCATTTTGCAGGAGGTAGTTGACGGTTTGCTCTTTTTGCACCAACACGGTGTTGTGCATGGCGCATTATCACCATGGACTGTTCTCCTTGACGCAGAAGGCCATGCGTCGGTGACGGGGTTTGCGGTTTCAGAGGTGCGGCCATGCCCACGCGGCATTGTTCCCGCTGGAGGCGCAACGCATCCATTTTACGTAGCACCGGAAGCCAAACATCCGTCGTCTCGCTGGCGCCATGTCACAGTGGCCGGTGACGCCTTTGCCGTTGGTGCCCTCACATTTGCATTGACGTGGGAGAGGCAAGACGCGGCGTACGTTGCCCTTCGACACTCTATGGTGGGGGTGATGCACGGCGATCCCAAACAACGGATGAGCCTCCATGAACTCGCGCTGCTCGTTTCAGAGCTCGCGTCACAGAACACACTGAACGAGACGGCCTCCCGGGAGTTGAGAGGGTGGCGGTTGTCGGCATCCACCGCCGGGGACCCGGCAGTGTTGCCAAGAGGGAACGAGCATCGAAGTCCATCGTTACCCTCTGCAGCTTCCGTGGTGGGAATTTTGCAACGAGACCCCTCTCCCGTGCTCTACCGCATGACGGGGCTTGAGAAATGGAAAAGAACAGCAAACACAACAGCCGCCACAGAGAGGCGGATGACACAGAGAAAAAGAAGTCATCATAGTCCGGCCCGTCAGGTTTTACACCGATGGCGCGTTGTTTCTACAGCCGTGTTTTTCTGCGTCATCGTTGTTCGCAAGGGCAGAGAACGTCGGCAGGCCCTGGCGGCACGGTTGTTCGCACCTGCACGACAATTACAGCTGAAAAAATTGCGGTTCATTCATTCCAATGGATCCCCTTTGGCGTCGGTGCTGTCGACACCGCGCCCACGGAGACCCACGACAGTTGAGAAGCGTCGATCCACCCGAGGCGGCAGTATGGACAAGTGAAAAAGGGGGGAAATGAAACAACGGTGCTTGCCTTTTTACGGTTCCGTCGCAATAAAATCTACTCTGTGGTGCGGGTTGGAAGTGTGTGACTGCGCGGATCCATTGGGACCTCCATGTTGTTTGTATTTGTCAGTCTCTCTTCATTGTTTATACCGTGGCGGTCTCTGAAGGAAGACCTCATGGCAGAGTCCATTGGACACCTATAAACGACAGAAGTCTCTGCTCTTGAGATGGCATGAGGCGGCGAGGGAAAATGTGTGAATAAAACACATGATGTCTCCGCTATAAACATATTTTTTATTAATTGTCATCACAGTCAGAATTCCTCGGTTTTTTTTTTTTGTTTGTTTGTTTGTTTGTTTCTTTTCCTTTTTATTTTTGTTGTTGTTTTTTTTTCTTTTTCTTTTTTTTTTTTATTGTTTGGGGTCTTGCTTTTTCTTTTTTATCTTTTACTGCTGCGTCTGTTGCTTGTTTTTTGTTTGTTTGTTTGTTTGTTTGTTTGTTTCCTATTGTCACAGGAGTACACACAATGTGTACGTACGTATGTGCACATACAAGAAAAGTTAATCTTCAGCGTTGTGGGATTATGAGTTTTTTTATTCCCTAAAAATTTACGCAGCTGTGATTTTATGTTGTGTATCATTATTTATGCCATTTTTCTTTTTTTCTATTTTGTGTGTGTGTGTTTATTAGTCGGTGTTTATATTTATTGATGGCGCGTGTCGGCACTACCGCTGCCGCTGTCGCCCGCTGCACACGACGCATTCGCGCCCCGCTGGATCACCTCATCATGAGTCCGTCTGACCCCGATCAAGTCGTGACGGCGATACGTACGACGGATGCCGCCATTGTCACATGGTACATGCCGCTGGCGGAACTTCAGCGTGTCCTGCATCGGCGCTATGAGGCGGAGCAGTTCGGCGAGCTGACATGTCCGTCCACAACCTCGGCGTCCTCCTCGACGGGGCAACAGTCGCCAAACGATGGCACGGCGGATGCGTCCGATGGTGCTGGTGGTGGGACTGTCCCGCTTGGTTTTTTGACGCTTGTGGCGGGGAGGAATTACCCGCTGAAGCAGACATGGCTGGAGCGTTGCTTTGACCCCGCGCCGCATCCAACGCTGAGCCTTCGCGTCGCCGTGATGGACCGCATTCACTGGCAGCGCACCGCATGGATGGCAAATTCCATCTGCAGGAGCATCTGTTGGGGGAGGCTCCCACAGAAAATTTTTTCCGTCAACCTCGATTGGAAGAATGACGTTTGCATAGATGCCACCTTTGACGCCGCCGCGGACCGCTACACCGCGCCCTACGAACTACGCGTCCCCGGCCTTGGCTTCCACCTGACGCTGCAGGACACGGGAACAACACTCCTTGACCCGACATCACGGATAGTGGACGGGTTCCTTGACAATGAGAGTGCACTGCACCGTCTGTCGCTTGCCCGCGAGGTCAACATGCAGGGCCTCGGTGGGTCTGTTTACCGACAGATGCTCTGGAGCACCCCTTCACTGCCCAACAACGCAGAAGTTGTGCGTTTTGACCCTGGTACACTTTTCAAACGGTGTTTTGGCGTAGACCCTCCCGTGGCAAAGCCGGTGGCGGCGTGGTTGGTGCAGGAGGTGGAGAAGACGCTACTGTACAGAATGGAGGGCGAGGTGGAAGACGAAAACGATCCCAACAGTGCCACGACGTATGGCGATCGCTCCCTCACTGAGCGTGTGCAGAAAAAGGCGATGAACCGATACAACGGCTTCCGTGATGAGGTGCGTGGAAAGGTTTACAGTGATTTAGACGGGAGGGAGCTGCCACGGTAAATGAAACGAGAGAGGGAAAATGGCCAAGTAAAGTAAACAGCAAATAATGAAATGTATATACATATATATACGAATGCTACCCAAATTGCTGTTGCTGTTGCTGTTGTCGTTGTCGTTGTCGGTGGTGGTGGTGGTATTTTCTTTGGATTGTGGGTTTTTTTTTTTTCCCCTGTACTGTCATTTACAAACCAGAAGGGAGAAGAAGGGCACATTTATTTGTTTGTTCACCCCCCCCGTTACCCTCCACATATGACGACGTACCGCAAGCAAATTGTGGGGAAGTATGAATTAGGGAAGGTCCTTGCATCCGGTTACTTTGACTGTCGAACGCGTCTCTGCACGCACATTGTGACAGGGGCTCAGTACGTGGTGCGCATCTACAACAAGAGTGTGTTGGCCGAGGCGCAGTGGATGTGGGACCGCACCCGGGATGCCATCAATGTCATGCGCACGCTGCCCAAACACGAGAATCTCATTGAGACGGTTGAATGTTTTGAGACTCAGACCTCTCTGTATATTCTCATGCAGCTGTTCGCCCCGCTGCAGGTGACGAAGCTATACACTAGTGAAACGGCCTCCGGGCATCGTGTTATGATTCCCATTCAGCAAACCAAACATTACTACGCCCAGGTGGTCCGCGGGCTACTTCACATGCATGAACACAATGTCGTGCATCTCGGACTTGCCCCGGATCATGTGATGGTAAATGATCGGGATCAGGTGAAGATTGGGTACCTTGTCTCCTGCGCATACTTCCCAAAAGGGGAAATGTGTCATGATATTCGCGGAACGACACACACAGTCGCACCGGAAGTGCTGCGGAATGAAGGATATGACCCCTACCTTGCCGATGCGTGGTCCATGGGAGTGTTGCTGTATTTCATGCTGCACCACGGCCGATACCCGCACGATGGTGCCAACACAACGAAGAATATTATGTACAACCGCATCCGTCCCCCCGATCCCACCCTCTCCCCAGACGCGAGGGACCTCCTGGCACGGCTCTTGCATCCCACACCCTCGCGGCGCATGCGTGTTGAGAACATAATGTCACACCCCTTTTTTGCCGCAAATCAGAGCGACACGGACAATGCAGAGGGGCGTGGTGCTGGACGCTTCGTGGTGTCATCACCGGAGACGTATTGCACGCTTGACCTTGCCACGGGCGAGGACACTGTAAACATACAAATTCCATATGGTCTGAGTCGACAGGAAGAGGCCGCATATATTATTCAACACACATACCGTGCATACCGCTCCCGCAAATGGCAACAACTTTCTCAGAGGAAATCATCCGTGACAAAAGACCCGGCAGCGCCGCGACACAACAAAGTCGGTCGTCAGACGTCCTTTTTGTCAGGCGTCACAAATCCGTTGTTGTCACAGCCTCCAGAACTGGAGGATGTGAAGGGGTTTGTGAGCCACCGCACGGAGAAGCGACAAAGTCGAGGAGGTGCGAGTGCTGCCCCTCCCGATATGCCACGTTTTGATGACGCAAGTGTAGGAAGTGGATCGGCAAGCGAAATCATACGGGATGTGAATGACTCTGTGGCTTTTGTTTTGGAAAACACGGCGGCGGTCCCGTCGTCCGCCGCCACACCGGCATTGGAGAACGCGGTGAAAACTAAATACTTGCCCTCTTATTCACGCACCCACAACAGCACTTTGAGCAGCATCACATCCCCCAGAAGAGGGGACGCTGGACGCACAAAGACGGCATCGTTTGCCCCCGGTTTAGAACACGACGCACGTGCCGATGAAAAAAACGTGGAGAACGTCGTGTCCCTCATGTCAAAAATCAAAATTGACGCGACACGCCCGTGTCCACTGTGCCATCGACTTCCGATGCAGCGGCTGGCAGGACGCGAGCCGTACGCGAACACACCGTTTGTCTACCAAAAAGGGGAGTGTATCCCGAGGGTTTTGGATTGAAATGTCATCTTTCTGAAGGGGGAAAAGGGAGAGAGAGGGAGAGGGTGGGTGGGTGGCAGCAGTGGCGGTGTTGGTGTGACGATCCTTTTTTCTTTTTTTCTTGTTTTATTGGTTTCCTGTTTGTTTGTTTGTTTGTTTGTTTTGCCAATTGCCAAATGTACAGATGTGAAACAAGAAGGAAGAGGTTCATGGTTGCTGGAAATGGATTTGAAAAAAAGGGGAACACGCTGCAAAGGGGTGAAGGAACAATAAGAAGAAAAAGAAGAAGAAATGCCCATCCATTGATGCCCGTGCAATATATTGCCCCTATAAATATAACTATTTATTTATTTATTTATTTATTTTATATATGCGGGTATACATGTATATTTTCACATATTAGGTGCTTAGGAAACTGGAAGATGTCAATACACAATCTCTTTTTTTTTTTTTTTTTTTTTGTGTGTGTGTGAATGAGGCTTCTGAACCCATTCTCTCTCGCCCCCACATGTGCAGAGTGGACTGCCCCATTTCCTCTTGGAGCCGTCACGCACCCATGCATGCATCCCCCCGTCCCGTCCCTCTCTTCTCAATGTATGGACTCACGACTTTTTTACCGCGGTTATATTTGATGGGACGAAGAGGCACACAGACAGTAAAAAAAAAAAAAAAAAATAGGGAGAGGAAGACAGGAGGAGTGCGTTGAAACAATCACAAAAAAAGGGAAGGAATGGACGGGACAAATATCGCTAAAGAAGACATGACAGCTGAACTGCCGCCTACTTTCCTCTTTGGATATGGATCCATCATGTGGAAGCAGGATTTCGCGTACACCCGCAGTTACCCGTCTTGCATCTCCGGCTACAGGCGTGTTTTCTACCAAGGTAGCACGGACCACCGCGGGACACCTGGTAAACCCGGGCGTGTGGTGACACTTCTGCCAAGCGATGCGCCTGACTCATGGGTGGCGGGCATTGCATATGAACTGCCGTCGGACCCTACTGCGCTGACGGCGATTCTCGCCCAGCTTGACCACCGCGAGCGTGGTGGGTATCGGCGCGTGGAGGTGGTGTTAAATGACCTGCACACACGGAAGCCACTCGCACTGCCGCAAGGAGCCTTGTGCCTGTGTTACATGGCGACGGAGGAAAACAGTGAGTATTTGGGGGCCGCGACGGAGGAGAATATTGCGGCGCAGATATTGGAGAGCTCGGGGGATAGCGGGCCAAACTCGGAGTATCTTTTTAATCTTGCCGCAGAGCTGCGGAAAATACAGGCGGTCGACGAGCACGTTTTCTCCATTGAAGCAGCAGCGCGAAGAATACTGGAGATTAGCGGAGAACAGGAAAAATTAACGACTTAGATGCGTTCTATGCATATCCCTCTAGCTTTCTAGCGACCTGCTTCTTTTGCTTCCTTTCTTTCTTCTTTTTTTTTTTTTTTCTTTTTTTTTTGAGTACTGGCACTGCTGTATATATCGCTCTTTGTTGTGATGTTATTGGTGGTGGTTGTTTATTATTAGGCATAATTTGGTTACGGCCTCGTAACTTGGAATACATAACATTTATTTCCATTTACATATTCTCGCATTGTGAGCATAGAATTTTACTCACTACATGCACATGTACATTTGCATGTGTAGCCGAAAGGGGAAGCATCCATTTTTTTTTTCTCTGTTTTATTATTATTATCATTATTATTATTATTTGTTTTCTTTTTTTTTTTTTTTTTTTTTTATTATTTGCATGGAGAAAAGGGTTGTTTTTTTTTACTGCGTAATGATGACACCACGAGTCGCAAGTGAAGACTGCGGGGAAAAGTTGCGCATCGCCATCCTTCGAGTCCGACTGCTGCTTGCATTGCACGGGCGGGTGAGCGGTGATGATAATCCCGGGCAGGAGAGTGCAATGCACGCGGGATCCGTAACCCCGTCACCGCCACGGCAGCGCACCGTGTGGGCGCACAGCGACTCCCTCCACTCGGTGGATCTCGAGGAGGGGAGCAGTGACAGGTGTCAGCTGGATGCGAGACGGACGCGGGAACAAGCACATGAGGATCATTCTCAGGAAGTGAAGGAGGAAGAGAAAGGGACATCCATCACCGCACAGGCCTTGCCGCTTCCGCCGCTGCGCTGGCAGCTCCCAACGCTGCGGCAGCGACAGGAGGCGGTGGAGAAGCGACGGGAGAGGCGACAGAAACGGACGGACCGCGGTCAGAAGCGGGGTTGGTTCGCAACTAATCCTGTCGCCGCTGCCGCCGTCGCCGTGTGCGGTGACATCGACGACGCCAATGACGACCACCAGGATGAAGAAAATGATCGTCATGCACGAACGAGTAGTTCCTCCGCGTTCACCTTGACGGGTGACCGCAGTGACAGGAGCAGTTCAAAGGACACATATGCGGCCTCCCATGCCTCTACGGACGATGTCTACATTCATGAACTGGCGCGTGGGCATGAATCGACCCTTAACGCTTCCAGTAATTTTCATCGCCGCTGGGGTTCTGCCTCACTTGGCCAGGGTGGAACAAATGCGAACAGTTTAGCAACGCATTTGCGACATCACTCGGCTCTTCTGGCTGTCGCAGGTGTCCACAGTGAGAGCACGGCGGTCACGGCACAGTTGGAGTTTGACAGAATTGGTGCAGGCGAAGAGGCACCATATGCGTCGTACCTTTTCTCCCCTGAGGCGCGTATTGTGGACCTGAGCATGTTGCCGCTAGCTGCCGAAAGAAAACATGAGGGTGGCGAGAAGAAGGCTACAGCGGATGGGAGTCGGAGCGGTAATGATTCGTGGCCCTTGCCGGCCCCGCGGAACACCGAGCTGGTCGCTTCTGCCCCTGAGAAAGATGGATGCACGCGGGTGTGTTTCTCCCCAGAAGGGGACTGCTACATTGTAGGCACAGAATGCGGCAAACTGTGGTTCGTGCAGGTGAGCGTCAAGGCCGGCCATATCGTCAGCACCACGGCGGCGAGTCCGCTTCCGCTTCACGGTCACAGCGGCGCCGTGACGGACATTGCCTTTGACGATGTGGGCACGTGTTTTGCCTCATCGGGGGCTGATGCCTGTGTCATACTGTGGAATCAGCGAACGCCATCCAAAGTCCGTCGCATCAACACCGACGGTGGTGTGCCGGTCGCGGTGCGGTTTATGCCCAAGAATAATAACTATCTCCTTGTCTCCCTCCCGAGGCATCACCTGCTTCGTCTTTACAACAGCTCCACAGGGTTTCCGGTGACGCGCAAGGGGCAACTCATACGCGTGGAAGCAACAGCGCTGGTAATGGAGCCATGCACCTATCCGTTTCTCTTCCTGGGAGACGCGCATGGAGCCATCACCGTGTGGCGATACCGTGTGAGTAGAGTGGACGACATCGCATGCCCCTCCGTCGTGAAGGATGTGAATGAAGCGATAAAAAGATCGCAGCCAACAACGTTGCCACAATCATTGCTGCCGCAAGTGCCGCACCTCTCCACGCCATCATCATTACACAGCGCGGCGACGGCGGCAGGACAATTCGCCGTCGAATCGCACCTCGAACATGAGAAGCGGGGAGAGTTCATGCCATCTACAATAACGGAAGGTCAGTCACAATTTGAGAAGGTGGCAGGGTGCGTTGTAGAGAAAGGGACACCTGTGGCTTCTTTGGTGGCGAGTTCCATGAATCACCAACAGTTTCATTGCCTTTTACGCGCCCAACGCATGGGTCAAGAAGCCCATGAGAGAAGCACGGTTAAAAAGTGGGCGGCAGCAGCACTTGGAGGCGGGTGGAAACGCAATGAAGGAAACATGGTATCTAACAAAAAGGATGGTAAAATCTCAACCAGATCGGCGTACGCTGTTATGTTACTCGCCTCATTTCCACGGGATCGATTGGTAGTACTCTCTGTTCAGCCAAGCAAATCTACTCCTCATGAATACAAGTTGGTTCCCATGCTAGTCATCATGGGCGCATGTCGTATCCGTCAAATGTCGGTGGGCACTTCGTTTTGTGTGGACAACACGCGCTGCCCTACAATATCGTGTACCTGTGAAGAAGGATTCGTTCAAATTATTGCCTGCACCCCGGCACGCCTGCCGGCCCAGAAGGATGAGAACGTAAAGAAAAGCTGTCTCACGGGCCAAAAACCGGTTCAGTGGAGTGTCATGGCGACTCTGCCGGTGCCGTGCGGTGGCATCCCACGCAGCTTGGCGTGGTCACCCGATATGGGACTTCTTGTAGCAGTGACGGAAGAAGGCATCCTGTATGAGTGGCGGCGCGTGCGTCTTCATCTTGGCGTTCCTCATCCCGGCTATTATCGCAGCGGCGGCGGCGGCGGCGAGGAGCACTGTCGGGATGATGACGACTCCACCGGTGGCCCCCGCGCGCTTCACGAGGCGGACGAATGGCGTATTTGTTTGCAGCGGGAAAAAGAACGACAAATGCGCCGCTACCGAGCCCAGAGGGGAACCGCTGACTCCGACGATGGCTCGCTAAGTGGCTTGGACGACTTGTGGGCGAGGAGCGGGGACTCCATGAGCCGTAGCCCGGAGCAATCGTCACGTTAGATGGGAAACGGGAAAGGGTAGAAAAGTGAGGGTGAAAAAAACGACTCCGCTCCGTCTTATAGGCGACGCGTGCGTTCGTCTATTGGTTTGGTCTTCGTCATTTTGTTGCGTTCTCTGTTCTTTATTTCCCTCCTTATTTTTTCTTTTCTTTTTTGCTTCGCCGCACGCGCGGGGAGAGTGGCGTCTGTGACGCGCGAACGCGAGTAGTTTTTTTGTTGTTGTTATTTTTTTTTTTATCGCAGAAGCCAAGGAGGCATCGTGTGGAGAGCCCGTGCCGGCGCACAAGGGAGGAGCGAAAGGAAGATCCGGCGGAGTAACAGCGGGGGAAGGAAGAAATGTTCGGGACAACGCGCGTGTGGCGCAACACGTTCCTCACAAAATCGGTGGCGACGCCGCCGATTTCAGTGATACGCACCGGGCCAAAGTGGTGGGCAGATCCGGAGCGCATGGTGCGGCAAAAGCTCATGTATTTCACCCTCGGGGTCGATCAACTTCCGTTGCGTCGCACGGCGGTGATTCAGAAAGACCTGCACCGCTTCCACATGTGCAAGCCACCGCCGCGCATAGGCGACACGACCGGCTACAAGCGGTCCCGCGCAGCGCAGTTGACGACGTGGTACCGCCGCATCCAGTACCAGGAGTACCATCTGCAGCACCTTTTTACGCGGCATGTGTGGGGTTTGGTGCGCGCGTACCCGGGAAACACGACGAAGATACAAGGGAAGGCCGATGACGGCTACGTTGGGTACGACAGCGTGCCTTATCACCGCTACAACCGCACCCCGCTGCCTTTCCCAGCCCGCGAGATTTACGGGAGGAGGGAATAAACGGAAGGAAGAAAGAGGAAAGAAGAGAAGAAATTACCACCGGCGCCCGTGGCGAACGAATCGGCAAACCGCACGAGCGCGTTTCTTTTTGACCAATGTGTTTTCCCGCCCCCATTCGTCTTGTGGACTCTAATTTTTTCTGGGTTGCTTTTCTTTTTCTTCTTTCCCTTACGTTTTCAAGGGCAAGCGCCACCGCTAGCTTTCTTCTGCTTTGCGCCGCCCCGGATGCGCGGGCCGCGGCGGCAGCGGGCTAAGTGCCAAAAAAAAAAAAAAAAGGGCGAAAAAAAGGGGACGGTTTGGCTGCAGGCCAGGGAGAAAAACCGACAGCAACGAAGCACCGCGCGGGCGCCGAAAAAAGAAAGAAAAGGGCAATCGAAGAAAACTCTCTTTTTCCTTTACTCTCTCTCGTTTTTCCGCGGTCTTTGTTTTTTTCTTCCCGGCGACGGGCCTTTGGAACAAACGCGTTTCACGGGCCCGCTTCCGTCGATTACTTTTGGCCCTCTTTTGTGAGATAAATCATTTTGGATTCCGGGCTTTCCTGCACGCGGAACTCGTCGCGGTTGGCCTCCACGAGTTTCAAGACGCCGCCGTAGTGCCGGTTCGCGGCCTGTTGGACGGCGAGAGACGCCCAGAGCAGCAGCCGGGAGGCCTCCACGCCGCCCGCTGGCACCAACACTTTCACCGCCTCAACCGCCTCCTCCCGGGAGAGAACGTCGTTCTCCTCAAACACCGCCTCGTCATCCGCTTCCCCTTCTTCACCCAAATCCTGCCGCCGCCGCTGCTCCAGCGAAAGGCCTGGCGAGGACGGCGTTTCCGAGAAGACCTCCTCCCTTTTCTCGCGCGCAGAATCTCCGGCGAACACCTCCGCCGATAGTCGGGTGGACTTCTTCACTTTGCGCATTAAAAAGACGCCCGGCGAAGTTTCTTTACACACAAAAAGGCTCGGGAAGAGTTGCAACAGAGTGACGATACGCGGTGGCAGAACGGCCCGCATCGCCGGGCTAGCGCACTGCAAAAAAAAAGCCGCCGTGCACGGCTCGTCGTCCGGGGCCAGATAATGAAACACCACCGCCAGGTCACGTGGAGTCAGGTAGGGGTTTTCTTCACGAATCGGAACGCGGGTCGCCATGTCTTCCGGAGACGGCTCGGATTCGCGCAAAGAGAGGGGATCGGAAAGATCCACACGGGAAATAAAGTTCTCTCCGGCACGGAACACCATCGGGTGACGTCGCAGGATTTTCATCATGCCGTCGAATCCACCCACAATTATCTTTTCCTCCTCCGTCAGACGAACATACACATAGTGAGGCCGATCCCAAGTGGAGCAAACGCGTCCCATGAGAACAATGAGGCCCCGTACATCCTCCGGGTGTCGCTCAAAATCCTCTACAAAACCATCGTTCCATCGCACGCTGTCTGCGCCAATGCGTTTCCGTAGGAGAGGGATGTCTGTGTACTTTAGCTGAATGATTTCAAATTGATCAGGATTTCCTTTAGCACAGGCAAGCAATTCGCCAGGGGTCAAATTCTTCTTGGTGTAACGTTGCATAAGAAGTGAAATAGGGACAAAGTAGCCCGGGCAAACACGCGCAACAAATTTTAAAAGGGCATTTGTATGCTGCGACGCTTCCGTCGCTGCTAACACCTCCCCTTCGGCGTTCACAGGAGCCAGACTGTTTGCCTCGCCCTTTGCAATCTTTAACTGTAGACGTTCATGGGCCTCCTCTGGGGTCAGTCCGTGAACCTCCGGGTGCAACAAAATGCTGCGACGAATCTCCGTGGTCCCCGCAAGATTACGGAGTTCAAAGTAAAACGGCTGACGTCGAAACCACTGCAAGGTAGAGGCGATACGAATGTGTCGTTTCTTCACCGCGGCTGGTATGTTGAGGTTACCAAAATTCCCCCAGGCAACGGGTACATATTTCAGTATTTCGTACACATCCTGCCGTGTTGGCACGTTGGTTGCCGCACCCCAGCCGCCGTATGCATTTAGTGCGTGTGCCACTATCGTCTGCGGCTGTGGGGACACAAACCGTGGCGGCTGCGTCTCTCCCGGAAGCCGGGTGCAAATGTACTTCTCATTCAGAACCCAAAACTCCTCCCTCGCACGCGGAGAGCTCAGAATGGCGATAAAATCCACGTACTTGAGGGTGTTCGCGAATCCCCGGAGGGTGGCGTTCGTGAGCGCCTCCCGAATGAACGATGAGTACGCGTCGTTGAGGGCCTTGTAACTTGAACCGCCAGACTCCCTCGTGCCGAGCACCCTCTGACGCAGAAAAGGCAGCATTTCTTCGATCAGATTCATATCCACTTCTTGCTTCTCCACCTTCGCGGGTGACAAGCCTTCTTTTTCCTCAGTCGCATCCCCGGGAAGAAAAAACTTTGCATCCGCGGCAAGTTTCACAAGGCAGATGCCATGCGCATCCTCTTCAAGTTGGATCAGTGTACACGCTCGCACCCAGTCTTCCACCCTCATACTACGCCTAAACATGTCATCACGGCTTAGACTCGGTAGCTGCTCCACAAATGCCTTCAGCGTGACGCCTTCCGAGGGGTATCGTTGCGCAATAAGCATCGCTGCCGCCCGCTCTGCTACGGGACGCGAGTTGAACAGGCTTGTAAACGCTTCGTTTCCCATAGAACTCAGTGCTTGCTGCAGTGGGGATTGAGGCCCTGCCCCTTCCTCTCCTTCCTTCCGCGCACCACGGTGCCCGTCAGCCCCCTGCAGAGCGGAGGATGACTGCCCACGCATTGATGTGAAGAGCGCCACCCGCCTCTGATGCCTGTCACGGGACAGAGGTAGTTTTGGTGCCCTCTGACGTCCCACCCGTGAGGTGCGCGGCCCCGTGAAAGGGGGAAGCGAGATGCACAATCGACGACGCATTGAAATTAAACGCCACAAGTAATCCTCCCTTTTCTTTTACTGTTTTTTTTTTTTTTTATGTGTGTGTGTGTGTGTGAGTTGCTCCCATCACACGCGCCAAGAAAAGAGAAGAAAAAAAAAAAAGAAAAGTGGAGCCGCACGCTCTTGGCGGCGGGAGGGGAAGCGCACACCACACAGCAACTCCTTCAGTGCACTCCAAGTGTTTGCAGCCCCCTCCCCATGTGGCGCCGCACAGGCTGGAGAGAAATTCTTCCCTGCCATCATCATCACTGTATGCCCAAATTGTTCTTTCCCTGCGAATATGATTGATCATGCATGTTCATTGGTTGGTTTGTGCTAAAACACGCAAATGGAATGGGCAACACCACGCAGGTTAATTGGTGGAGAAAAAAAAAAAAGAGAAAAAAGGCCCAAATGTAAAAAAGAACGCACCCAACTCTTTAAGTGAATATTCGTCACTATCAAGTTTTATATTTAGAGGCTCCATTCCCATTACGCCAGCGGTCCACACGGCCAGCTACACGGTGCCGGCCCCGTCCGCATTTCCCCCAGCCTTCTCCTCCTCCATTTGAGCCTGCAACGCCGCCGTCTCCCTCATTATTTTCTCTCGCCGTTCTGCCGCCTCGTATTCCTCCGCAACATCACGTGGCTCCTCGTAAACCTCAAACTGTTGAAGAATATCCCCCAAACGGAACTGAAACTCGTCATGCAGAATGACCCCACACTCCAGACCCATTTCAACAGAAGGCACAATTTCTTTGAAGCGGCGCAGCTCTTTTATTTGACCCTCGTACACCACCGTGCGAGCATCCTCCGTGTCATCCTCATCGCCGGTTGCCTTCTTAGGTGAGTTGTCACCTCCCGTAAGTTTACTCCGCGAAGACTTGCGCAGGACACGGAACGTGAGATGCGAGCCAATGATGCTGCCCTTCGTGACCCGCATCCCACCCGCATTGCCATTCCTTCCAGCCTGTGACGCACGAAAGACCTGTATGCACTCCGCCTCCGCCGTGACACGCGTCTTACTGATTTTTGGAAGCGATTCCACAAGTGTTTCCTTCAGGGCATCGATTCCATGGTAAAGCACGTTGAAGCGGATCACCTTGACGTGATTTGGCACATCTAGCGTGTTTGTGTCCTTGCTCTCGCCGTAGAGAAGAATGCATCCGGGCTGTCCAGAGCTACCAATAAGAGCAATATCGTAATCCTTTAGACCACCAACCTCGGTTACTTTAATCTCCGTTGAGACGCCTTCCAAGCGAGGCAATTCGTATAATGTCTTCATGAGAGCCTGTAGCATGCCAAATGTAGCCGCCTTACACGAAAGCACAAAGGCCTTCGTGCTGTATGTACGCACCAAGTTGTTATCTGGTTTGCGGGCATAAATCATGCCGTGTTGCTCTTGATTCAGCAGCTGTAAATAATCCTCACGTCGGCCCTCCACCTTGTATACATCCTTCATAAAAAGATAGTACTTCTGTGCATGAGATTCACTGCTCACCTGCATGAGCACAACACCAGGTTTGGGATGGACACGAAACCCTTGCATAATGACTGGCATGGAGGGTCCGGCCTCCTGTAAAACATTCCCATTATTATCCATAACCTTTCGCACCACACCGTACGTCATGCCTGCGACCAACACTTGTCCAGGTTTCAATTTTCCACAGCGCACGATGCCCGCCACCTCATTCTTCACATCGCTACTACGTGACTCAATGACGGTCACCTCGCATCTGGATGGTTCCGGGGTACTAATCTCACAGAGCTCCGCCTGCAGGGAGATTGCCTCCAGAAGTTCTGGAATGCCGGTGCCATCTCGCCCGCAGACCGAAACAAACTGCGTGTCCCCGCCGTCCTCCTCCAACTCAACGCCACAATCACGTAACTGCTGTTTGATTGGGTCCACCTTCGGCTGTCGATCAATCTTCGTGCATGCCACGACAAGCGCAATACCGGCATCGCGGGCAAGTCCAATGACTTCTTTCGTCTGTGGCTGCACCCCATCCACGGCAGATACAACAAGGACGATGAGATCATTGGCCGCCACGCCCACCTCCCGCATCGCTGTAAACGCAGCATGTCCGGGAGTATCAATGAAGGTCACAAAATGGCCGTCCGATATTTTTACTTGGAAAGCACCAACATTCTGCGTAATGCCGCCCGCCTCCTCGGAGGCCACATTTGTGTTGCGGAGGTAATCCAGCAACGTCGTCTTGCCGTGATCCACGTGGCCCATAATGGACACAATCGGTGGACGTGGCACGTACTGAATTTTTGCCGCCACGTGCTTGATATCATACTCACGGATGAGCCCTGCGCGGTGCAAATTATTCGCCGTACTAAGCGGATCCCGCAAATTAGTCGCCGTCGTAAAGAACTCACGCAGTGTGTGGTCCTCCAACTGCTTCGCGGGGTCTGGCCCGGGCTTTGGACGTGCCTTTTGCTGCGGTGACTTCTTCATCTTTTCTCGTCTTCGCATAAATTTGGCGCAGCGGGGGTCGTCGCTGCCAACCCACAACGGTCCCGATCGCGTCGGGATGTACACGGCGTCCTTCGCGAACTCATGCCAGTCGTACACCTCCCCCAGGCCCATCTCCCGACGATCGTTTTGGATTGTCGCCTTCACGTAGTGCGCCACCGTGTCGGGGTTAAACCTCCGCATGTTGCCCTCGGACGAGTACCGCGGGTCCACAACGCCCTCATCCCAGTGAAGCCCCGGCTGGCCACGGGAACTCTGCGACTGCCATCGACGCACGGTCGTTTGGGCCATCGCGGAAGCAGCACCGCAGCCACATGACGCACCGATCCACGAGACGGCGAGTTGCCTCACGCCGCTGCTGAGTCGCCACATTCGGATGCAAATCTGTTTTCCCGTTCCGCCCTCTTCCTCCCGCTAAATGCGGCGCAAAAGTGATCACGCACACAACACACAAACAGCAATTAGGGATTTACCCCTTTTCTTTCTTTCTCTCTCTCTCTCTCACTATGTCTCAACCCTGTTCTGCTTTCCCTTGAAGCAAATCCAAAAAAAAAAAAGAAGAGGGGCAGTTCAAAAGAAATGCATTCATTCACGTCCCATACCGTTTTTACCTCCACTCCACTCCCCCCTTCCAATGCAGCCATTTCCTCCGTCCACAGCCACCCCCTTTTTCCGTCTCCCGCTTCCCCCAACATCAATAAGGCCCGAGAAGTTGCAACGCAGCCGCATTGCCCCCCTGTGCATTCCTGCGGTTTCTTTGTGCTTTGTTTTGCTTTGTTAGTTAATCAACATGATGAATGATCCGCTCCTGTGGGGAATAATCGCACTGCCACTGCGGCCACAAACCTCGGCGTCCAGGCAGAGGGAAGAAGTGAAGGGATATGATGGCAGCAGAAACGAACAAAATGTCCCAATCGGCCCAGCAAACATAGTCCTTCACAAACACACAAATATATATAAATATATATGAGTACAGGGGGGGGGGGGAAATAAAAGCCCATGAACAGATTTCGTCAATTCATGACAAACGCACACGCGCCGAGCCCGCTCCTCTCGATATGCATCCCCTACTGCCCACTAGGCCATGGGGTCAAAAAACAAATAGTGGCGGCAAAAAAAGAAAATTTTTTCCTTTCCTTCCTTCCTCGCATCGTTCACATCCCACAAATGACGACCCCTGCTTTCCATTTATTTTTCCATACGTTTCCCTTTCAGGCCTGTCGTGTGCCCCACACCTCCCACTCGTTTCGGTAACTGCACTGCGGTGCGGTAAGAGACAAGCAAAGAGAACGACGGAAAGAAAAACAGACGCAAGAATTTCTGAGCCACAAAAACCACAGAAAGGCACAACAAAAAAGCCCGCAACCACATACTGCATACAAAACAATAATAATAATAGCCAGCAGAGGACAAGAACAATAACAAATATATATATATATATATTGTGGAATAAGGCATAACCCCACCAACGGCAGAAACATGTGCGTCTATTCACATGTACCCCCTTTCCCGCTCTCCCTCGATCCCTCTCGGTGTGCTTTGTTTACGTCTCCCTTTTTCTCCCCTTCCCTTTCCCTCTCTTCTCTCTCACCCGCACATTCTCTATTGGTGGCATTTAAAGGAGGTGCAAGAAGAAATTCCTGCTGGTGTGCGATCCTATTCATCGTCATCGCCTCCTCACATCGCATTGCCTAATTGTTCTTCTTGTCTTCGTGATTGGTTGCTCTTTGATCCGTTGCTTGCAGCGTGTGGGGATGGTTCTCACTCCCAGTATTATTATTTCTTTTCTTTCTTTTTTTCTTTTTCGTTTTTTGCCCTCCCCTTTTTTTGTTTATGCGTCCCTCGCGGTCATGGGATCTCCCTCCACGTCACTGAACCCACATCGGCGCGGGGCTGTGGGAAAACAGAACAAAAAAAAAAAAAAAAAGAAGGGGGGAAAAAAGTAGAGAATGAAAAGCATGAGGAAATAGAAGAAGAAGAAAAAAAAAAAGGAGGAAGAAGGGAAGGGATAATAAAATAAAAAATAAAAATAAAAAACGCTTTTCAACAGACTGTTTTAATAGCCGTTTGTTGTATCCCTGTTGCACTTCTCCGTGTTGAACGGCAGCTGCCACGCCCGCAACTCACCGCCATCTGTCCCCGTCAGCAGCACATCCTTCGCAGCGGACGTCGCGGATGCCATGACAAGTCCCTCATGCAGTTTCACCTGACGAATCGGCTCCGCGGTGGTCAGCGACCACTCAATCGCGGTGGTGTCGTCAGAGACCGTCAAAAGCGTATCGCGACCGACAAACTCCAGACCGCGCACGTAGTCCTGGTGTCCCATAAAGGTGCGGGCGGCATCCCCAAACGCCCCGGTCACAGGATCAATGTCGACGGCAAACACAACCTCCGAGCAGGCGGCGTAGAGCCAAAAGCCCGATTCCGGCCGCGGATGCCCCTCAGGCTGCGCCTCGCTGTGAACCACGGCAATTTGGTTAACAGGATTATCAAATTCCTCAAAGGAGGCTACAAGTCGATCCTCCGTTGTCACCCGCATATCCGCAACGATGTTCCACAGCCGCACCGCACAATCCTCCGATGCCGTAAGCAGCAAGCCCGGGTTAGGGGATAACGCCAGATCGTTTACGGTGCTCGTCGCTGCCCAGAAACGATCCACCATCGTTCCGATAGCAGCCGTGTTTGAAGCATTCGCCCCTCTTCCCTGTTGGTCGTTCCGCTGCGGAACATTCTCCGGCCCAAGTGAGTAAATGTACACCATGCCGTCATCGCAGGCGCTTGCCAGCAGCCAATTACAACCGCCGTTTGTACCGGGCGCGGGAATTCTCAACATTTTATTGATTCCGTCCCCGAAACCGCGAATATTCCCGACCGGCGCGCTCAATTCACGTGCGTCCCAGTAAGCAATCGTGCGGTCATCGGACGCCGTCAGTAACATCCTTTCGTCTTCCTGCAGAAACAGGGCGTGGTTCACAGGACCCTGGTGGTGTGTGAGGCGTGCGATTTCATGGCCAGCTGTGGCCTGACGCCAATCCCACAACGCCGCGGTGTCATCCCCCGATGTGGAGCAGAAGACAGAAACGTGATGAGGGGAAAACTGCAGAGACGTAATAACTTCACTATGTGCCTGGGGAACCGAAAGAAGCATCGTTGTCATAGCCGCTTTCTCTCTCCTTATCCTTGTCTTTGTTTTTTTCTATTTATTTATTATTATTTTGTTTTGCGAAGGGCTCAGTGTACGTATGAACAGATCGCACGTACCTCCTCTTCTTTCCCCGTCGTTGTCTCGCAGGCTCCCCTCTCCCTCAACCCACACACACACACACACACACACGTTTCTTTCCGCCTTCACCCTCGTCAGCCGCGCACCACACTCTCTCCACGCCACTTCCCTCTTTATTTGCGTGTCCGCTCATTCCGTCAGCAACCATAATGCACATAAAGAATAAAAGAAATGAAGAAAAGGAGAACAAGTGAAGTAAAAAAAAAAAAGAACAGCCCATAAGTGACAATAATAACATGCATCCATGCCGACTCATTTCGTACACATACATGTCATGTCATGTCATTGTCATTTCACGTCATGTATGTCTGTTTGTATCTGTGTATCTATGTATACATGACACGCACGGAGACTCACGCACTCACCACAAACGCTCACATCTCCTGAAGCAACAGCAAAAAAAAAAAGAAAACACACACACACACACACACGCCAATACCAAAATTATTTAATTTCTGCAGTGCCGATGAAGCAAACCGTGGCAAAAAAAAAAAAAAAAAAAACAAGAAAAACAGAGAAATAATTGTCTGCTTTTTTGTTTTTGCTTTTCTTTTGCTTTTTTTACATATAAATGTAAATATAAATAGACATTCTAGAAAATACTATTTCCCTCACTCTTTTATTCGACGCACATACACAAATACGCTAAGAACAAAAAAAAAAAAAAGAAAAAAAGAAGAAGAACAAGCGACAGCCCTCCCAGACACAAATTCAAAAGGTGACTGTGACATCTTCCGTAACTCTCAGCTCTTCTGTAAACGCCTCCGCATCATCTACTTCATCAACGATAAGAGTGCTGTTGCCGGGTAGCAAGAACATGTCCTTGCAGCCCTCCCATCCTGTTTTCAGCAGCTCCCTTCGTCGCACATCCATCAGCAGCATGACAACAGCCTCCGGTGGCGCCACCGCCAGCGGGAGAGCGGAATCACGTGCGGTGTCCTGAAGAAGTTTCCAGTGACGCTGTGACAAGACTCCCTCGGAGTGGAAGTATTCGGGGTCTTGCGGTATTTGATACCGTCGCTCGTAGTTCATCACATTCACTTCGTTCTGGGCGAGCGTTGTGTTCTGCAGTGTCAGTTTCCCGTCGCAGTGCGACCAGTGGTAGTTGTCGCCATAACGAACACCGACGGAGCATTTCTGAATGAGAGAATTCGTAATGGACGCTGTGTGTTGTTTCGACGCATAACCCGACTCAACGCCCTGCTGGCAATACTGCACGATGGTGTGAGAAATGACAACCTCACGATGACCCTTGGGATCGGAGGAGAGAGCCACCCCCTCATGCATGCAACCCTCTACAATTGTGTTGTGCACAACCAGGGAGCCACCGTTACCCATCGCACCAGAGTCAATCCCGTCGTCCTTCGTGTGGGCAATGAGACTATCAATGACGCGATGTTTACCACCCGAAAGGTACATGGCGTCATTGTCGTTATCGGCATACGCTGCATCCCATGAGGGAAAGTGCGTCCAGACAGAGCGCCTTGAAGTGAAGGTGCACTGCACACACTCGATCCCCATTTGAGCCCACTGCACCAATGAATCCTCCACTTGCACCTCGGCCTCATTGCCTGCCGCAATGCCTGCGCCCTGCAGCTCCAACAAGAAACTGTGACGGAGATAGACGGAGGCCTTATTTGTAGCTGAGATGGCGGCAGAATGGGAGTGGTGTTTCCCCGTATTTGCCACCCGGATCCCCTTCACGCCTGAGCCGGTGAAAAACGTAAAACTCGCGTATAACGTGGCGGTGGGGCCATCGACGTGGATGGTCCGCCAACTGCTCGCATTCTCCGCCGATTCGCTGGTGACCACAATGGGCGACGCGACGGTGCCGTTGAACCGCAAAAAACCCGTCACGCGCAGCATCGCAGCAGGCCGCATCACAACGACACAACCCGCCGCCACATCGAGAGTCGCTCCTCGAGAAATTTCAAAAGAGCCGGAAATAAAAATGGGGCACTTTGCCGAGCGCAGCGTCAAACCCTCTTCCACCACCGACGCATTTTCAGGGATGCAACGCAGCACCGTCTGTTTCTCAAGCGAACCGCCAAACTTGACGCCCTTCGCGTCCACGAGGCCGTCGGCCAAAGATAACGCTTGAGGTGGAGCCGCAACAGACGCGAGAGGTACCGACTGTTCAATGTCCACATCACTGATACGCAGCCGCGTGGTGGAGCTGTTAGAAGCAAACAACGCTGGACCTCTACCTGTATTTTCCTCCTCATGACGCTGGGCAGGGTAGGAATCGTCTTCAGATTTCTCTGGCACGAAAAAACGTACAGCACTGAAGCCACGTACAATCATCGTCTTCTGCGTTGGGGCATCAAGGCTGAAGATAAGCGTGTTTTTCCTCGACCATCTAAAGACGGAGTTTTCTGAGCCCTGCTCTGGAAAAAGTACCCGAGAAACAAACACACCACGCTTCTCCTTGGAGTCTTGAGGCCACACAGGTGGCATAACGATGCTAAGCGTGGTCCCTGTTTCATGTGTTGTCATTGGGTACAGCATGGGTAATTTCTTATCAAAGGACCACAGCCCAAACTCTGCACTGCCACGCGACGTACTTGGCTCCACCAATGGCATGTCAACAAACCAGAAACCCGGCGCCTCCCATTTCCCACGCCCTTTGGGAGGAGGCAACAGTCCGGCAGATGTGAAGAAAGATGCCACAGCAGACACGCGTGCACAGTACATACCAGCATCAGGGAGTTGATACTCGTCATCTTCTGGAAGATCGACACCCAACGCCGACTGTATCCCTCCAACTAAAAACCCCCATCTTGTGCTGACACGCGATCCCTTGACTTTGACAACAATTGAGAGACGTTTCATCAGTTCGAGATGTGCCTCCCTGTTGTGGATCTCCAGCGCCTTTGCATCTCTATCACTTGTTTGATCGCAATGCGAGACCTCGTTGACAGGGAAATAAGAGGCCAAAGCTCGAAGCAATATTTGTCGTTGTTCCAAAAAGGCCCCAATAATCCACCGCACGCCAGCGTCATATTCGCGTTTTGCCTGATTAAACGTTGCCATCGTTGTCCCTGGGGCACCATAAAGAATTGTTTGCAGCTCGTTCTCTGCCACTTGAACAGATCGACTGAATCGCTCCCTGTCAATTTGCCGCGTCATATTCCATAGCATATCTGTGTATCGATAAATAAAAGCTTCCGAGTCATAAATGCTTTTATCAAGGGTCGTTTCAGCACAATACATGACGGATGCCTTAAACCACACCTTGCGATGGCATGGGTAAAAGACGGTGTCATAGTCCCAGCCCATCACACCCAGATAAATCGGTAACTGGAACCTTGAATTTCCATATTGAAGTGGCTGTAGCACTCCGTAAAAAAACACCTCATCATCGTAATCACCATTCTGAAGTATCGTGTTGATGGCAATCCATGCCATGTATTGTGGTATATCAAGAAATTGCTTTCTAGGATTAACCGTTTTGCCCATGGCCGTCTCACTGTGCAGGCCGTAGTGCCAGGGATCCTTTTCCAGAAGCCGATAACTGGGAAAAAAGGAACTGTTTTTCAAAAAACTCGGCACATGTGATATATCATGTCGTGGCTCACTAAAACTCAAAAAGTTGCGGGACCCTATTTCAACAGCATGCTCCAATTTCCCCGGGGAGGACTTCTTCGCGGCACGCCACATTTGCCGCCAATATGTGATGCGTGTGGTGTGCTCCATTACACTCTCGTACTCACGTCTTTGCAGAGCGGCAGGGGAACCATGACTCACGGAATCAATTAATTCCCTCAGAGACTCATTCGCCAACTCCTCAAAGGCGGAAAAGGCCTCCTTCATTCGCCGCCATATCGCCGGGGCGGGCGGCTCAATGGCCAAATAAACACCAAGGGTCCGCCCCACATGCAAACCATCGCGCACAGAAACACCAGCAACAGACGGTGCGCATGGGTGATCCAAATGAGACTTCTGCGAAGGCGGATAGCAGCGTAGTTCCACCAGTTGCGCATATGAAAAAATCAAATCTAAATGTTGCAGCAGATCGACGGAAGTGCGGTAGGCGATGCGGTGGACGTCCTCCCATAGGGAGAGCAATATAAATTCCTTCAATGCCACCGTCGTATTTCTTTTGAATGGGTTGGGTGACAATGCAGGGTTAGGCGTCACAAAAAAAATGGGCGAGTCACTGCGAATGTACAACGATCGCCGTTTGGTGCGCCGGAGCTTCAGGGAGCTTTTCCCATACAGTGTGGCCGACACCGTTGCCTTCTGCAGCACGGCAGGAAGTGGCACCGTCGTGGCAGCGGAAGGGCGAACAGCCACGCGCTCCACCCACATCTCCGCTGGGAATTCAAGCCGATCGCTGGAGGTGCGCCACGCCGTGGCCATGGCGCTACTCATGACGAAGCTGACACGCGTAAAAAATTCATTCGTAGAATAGTGTGGGATCTCCCTCTCGGTCAGTTCCTTCTCAAAAGTCCTCTTCTCGTTCGCAGCGAGGAGCAACAGGAGGAAAACGCCGATAACTAAGAGACACAATGAAAAGAAAAGAAAACGGAGCACTATTCGTATTCTTCGCTTTCGTGTCCCGCCAAACTCCCGCCTCCAGCGACGGGGGTTCGGTATTGCCATCACCAAATCTCCTTACAAAGCGTGAGCAGGCTATCAAAAACTCTAGCAAAAACTGAATGCGCAAAGAGAATAAAAGAATAAAAGAAAAGAACCAAAAAAAAATATAAGAAAAATGAAAATGGCCAAAACAAATCTTCACGGCCTCTTCATGCATGAAACAATTGCATGCCAATTCAATTTATTTCTCTTTTTTTTTTTTTTTTCTTTTCTTTGTTCCCTTTTCTTCCATTCCCTCTCTCTCTCTCTGTTTGTTTGTCTGTGTGGGGAGGTTTGTTGGGTGGTGGCAGTTTTTCTTTCTTTCCTTTTCCCTCGTGTTTTTGTACGGACGCAGAAGTCATTGAAGTACAAACCGCAAAAAAAATAATAATAATAATAAATAAATAAATAAATAATAATAACAAAAATAATTTAAAAAATCTGTTAACGTCAGTGGGGAGCCCCCACATCCTCCTGTTTTGTGTTTTTGTTTTGATTGTCGTTGTTTTTGTTGTTTTGAGAGGCATTGAGGTCCTTTCAAATCTCCGCATCCTCCAGCAACAACAGGAAAAGCCCCCGCAGCTCCTCTCCACAAGCTCGTGCTTTTGTAAGGTGCAATGAAAGGCTGTTTAATTGACGCACCACACGCCGCCAGCGACTCTTGCGAGAGTCACCCTCTACCACGGCGGAGAGCGTGCCATAATGCCTCATGCATCGCTGCTGACAGTGGCAAAGTGGGGGAGAGTCATGTGCGAATGGAAGAGGCTTGTGGGACCCCAACGGGGTGGATGTCAACTGCTTATCCATCTTTTGTTCCAAGGGGATGACCTTCCGATTCGGCGGTGTGGATGCTGCCGTTGCCGCCGGTACGGCATACGCGGAGGAATCAGGCCCAGATCCTGTGTCCATGTTTATTTCCTCATGTTCTTCCCGATGTTGATTGGAGGCAGTCTCGGCCAAGTGGTAATCACTCATGGGAGTGACACACGCGGACGGGAAGCAACAAGTCGCTGCCTCTGCTGCTGCTCCATCGGATGTGTGGTCCACTTCGGGAGAATCATGTGCGGATTTTTGCTGAGACTTCTGAGGTGATGGCAAAACAGGAGCCTGGATGAATGACTCGTGCTGCGATGGGTAAGAGAGCTTCATGTTCGGTGGAGCATTTGCAGGTGGGGAAACGACAACATTAGCAGCAGCAGCAGCAGCAGCGACAGCAACAGCAGCGGCAGCGGCAGCGGCATCAGGAGGCGGTGTCGATGCCCCGTCGTCTTCACCAGCCACTGGATGCAATTTCTGTGGGGCCGTTGTGGACTCCGCCTTGGCTGCTTTAGTTTGCTCTTTTGAGATCACTTCAATTCCCCCACCACGCCTTTTTGCCGTGACTTTGCGCTGCTGCTTCCCCGTTGTTCCCTTCTTCGGTGGCGGACGTGGCGTTTTCGTCCTTCCAGCACCACGGCCTCTTCTCTTAGGCGGAATCAGCTCTTCCAGCTCCCCCAAAATCTTTTTTACCTCTGGAAAAAGAGGCAGGTGGGCTGCATTCTCTGGTGCAGTCATGAGATCGGCAAAGTTGTACGCCGCCTCCGCAGTCACGTTGGGATCTGTTGCGTCGCGCTTAACTGCAGTGGCGGCGCCGCGATGCACGGAGACCACGTCCGAACGCGTAGAGTGTGGCAATTCCCCTGCACGTGATGGAGTGACAGCATTGGGTGTTTCTATCGGCTGATCGGGCGAAGCGCCAGAATCTGGCGGTTCCACGAGTGGCACTCGTGTCGTTGTTCGCGTTGCTGCATCTGCGTCACCCATTGTGGCACCTGCAGGCAGTGAGAACAACGTCGGGGATTTCTCCTTCCTGGCTCGCTTTGGCATCGTTCCCGCCTCTTCCTCCCCATCAATCCCTAAATGGGGCGGTCGTCGACGAGTCGCGGCACTTCGTTGTGTATTTCCTTTCCCTCGCAGCTGCCGAGGCATGCGCAGGTTGGTCGATGACAACGATGGTGGCGGCGGTGTATTTGGCATCACCGCCTCACTGCTGCCGCCGCGAGCCGGGGCTCCACGGTCTCGCCTCCGTGCCGTGAAAGTTGCCAAGAGAGGGCTGCTTTGGGAGGAAATGCCACGCGTCAATTGCACCGCGGAAGTGTCCGCCGCCGCGCCAAGAGCCTCCAAACAATGCGAAAGACGGTCCTCCTCCCCTTTCTCCCCCCGCTCCTCACTGACGACGGCAGCAGAAACCACAGACGCAGCCGTTTCAGTGACAGGAGCAACGTCCACATGCTTCTTCTTCCTGCTCGCGTTGCTTTTATCCCCCGCTGATTCCACGGAGTCCGCACCCACGCCTAGCGAGGGGTTGCGCTGCGTCGTTGGAGCGGTCGATTGGGACCGCCACACCGCGGAGACGTTCTCGCTGGAGTCATCCATACCACCGTCCCTGTCGTTATCCTCTTGGCTGCCCCCGCTGAGGTTGGCGTTATCACCATCAACATCAGACGGTGTTTCTGTTGACGCCACCGAGTCTGCCTCAGGGTTGGGTGGAAAATAACTCAACGGCAGCGGCTCGGTTGTACTGACACGCGACGCGGAACGCGCCCGTCGGCTTGCCGCCACCATCGGCGCGACGGACTGCAAGAAATGCACCATGTCGTCCTCGTGCAGCTGCTCTATGAGCGTGCACGGTCTGTTCATGTCCTCCCGGGTGAGGATCTCCCCGCCATCCAGCTCGGAGGCGAATCGGTTGGCCTCGGCCCAGCGCCACACAATCAAGCGTGGGAGCTCAATTCGCATCAGCTGCTGCTGCCGCACCACGCGAAAGTGGAGGAGAACATCGTAGTCAATCCGAAGTGGAGTTGTCGTTTCTCCCACGGCGTCTTGTGCCACAAGCTCAGCGTAGTTTTCGTAGAAGCACAAATCACCGCCGGCAAACTGAGCAGCGGAGACGATGCAGCGGAGCAAAGTGTAGCGGGCGATAGACTGCGAGACACACGTCATGTCTCGTTATGTAAACTCACCACTCCTTCTCAGTTCTGTGCCCTTTTCTGGATGCTGTCAGTGTTTGCTCCACGTCTCCGTGTTGCAGGCAAAGACACAGACACAAAAAGGAAAAAAAAAGAAAAAAAAAACATTGGCATCTGATCGAAGCATCGCAGCAGCCTCTTGCTGTCAAGTTTTGTTCCCGACATCACTCCACACGGTGTCTTCAGCGCAGGGGAGGCCGTAGCCACAGGGCTCTATTCATCACCCCAACGACACATCCGTCCAGGGGCTGGCAATAGTCACTTCCTTTACTACCGTGGAGTGGGGCCCTGTGTTTTTCCTTTTGTTTTCTTTTGCTACACCGTAAACACAGCGAATCCAGCACCCGCAGTAGGCTCGTGGTGCTACGGCGTGCACCCGTAACTTCCAACGCGACGGAAAAGGGTTTGAGCGGCTCCCATCACTTCCGGCAATGTAACAAATCGCAAATCAGCGGTATGTATCCGCAACTGTCTGCTGACACTTCAGAAAACATATACGACAAAAAAAGAGCCCCTCGTGCTCCCTTTGTGAGTGCGCGTCATCCTAGCTGAAACCAAGCACCACAGAAGAGACAATTAAAACAGAAGGCAAAAGGCAACTAAATAAACAACAAGCAGTCTGACCCCCTCCCCCCAAGAAAGAAGTTTGAGTCGAAGCAGAAGAATATCAGGAAACGTCAAGACAACATTTAAACAACATGATGAAACAGCATATAAAGAAATTATTTTTAAAAAAGAAGAAAAAAAAAAAAACAGAATAAAAGTCCTCTCCAATGTTGTTTGTATTTGTGACCCACACACACACACACACACGCACACAACAAACATGCCTCCTCTCAAAGGTATATCGTGTGGGAGAAAAAAAGAAAGAGGGGTAACAAAAAGAATTCCATTTACATATGAATCGTGTATCACACACATTTCATTCACTATATAAGTCCCATTCACTCATTCTCTTCCCTTTTCGCATGACAGTTTTCAAGCATTCCCATCACTCAGATGCATTTTATCTCCTTCCGTGGACCCGATTTCATTCTTCAGATCCTCCTGCTGCTCACCCTCATGCTCTTGGGCAGCATCCTGCTTATAATGCTCTTGCTCCTGAGTGTCCTGCTCTTCTTCTTCCTGTCGGAATTCATCATGCTGTTTGGCATCTGGTTCAGGTTGCTCTTGGCTCAAGGATGCATACATGACGGTCTGTAGGACTGGTGACGGGGCACTTTCGTCCACCCGCGCCTCGGAAGCCCCTCTGCAGGTCACTTCTTCAGGGGATTCCGTCAGGGAACGCGGTGTCTCAGGGACTGAGAGCCCCTGCGAAGGGTGCGGCGCAAGGGAAGGCTCGTTGGTTTGACAAGGCGCTAATGTTGGGTCTTGCAAGGGTGTGTTCTGCAATGCGTGACGCTCCACCGTTGAGCACTCATCGTCTCTGGGCGCAGAGCCGCCCTCCAACTCGACAGGCAAATGCACGGGTGTGCCCTGCAACGCCAATTCGGGGTTCGCACTTTTTTTATCGGATACATCGGTGTCTCCAGGCGTCACGAAGCATCCAGCACTGTCCGGGGATAGGGTGGACTCTGGTTGCGGCGACTTTCTAGCCTCCAAGGATGTGGCCGCACGGGCGGAAGCCGCAACAGCGGCCGCGATGGCACGTCGCATGGCCTCAGACTCCAACGGAGCGATGATGCGAAGTGAAAGATTTATTGCGGGCCTGTCGCCATTGTCCACCATTGTCTCCTCACGACCGGCGCCGCCCTGGGCTCCCTTGAAGGGAGGCGTCGGAAGCCGCATCGACGACATGACATTCTCCCGCTGCTGTGGATCCTTCCAGAAGTTTGCCGGCACGTCGGCCAGGGAGCGGGGTTGGCCCTGCACAAATGTTGCGGGTATTTTCGCCTCCGCGGCCACGCTCGGCGCGACCACCGGCTCCACCGCCCAGAGCGACGACTGCGGCACACGCACACCACCCAGAACGGCCTGCATTGGCAGCACAGGCATCACCTCGCGCAGGTGTTCAGCCCACAGCCGCCGGTCCCCCTCGCGGCAGTACAGCCACTCCTCCGCGAGACTTTCCCTCACACTGCCTTTTCCGCGGTTGCTGTTGGAAGAAATGGGGCGTCCATCCATACGGCCCTTCACTCCAGAATTCAAGACACTGGTCGTATCCGCTAAACGAGTTACTGTAGCAGTATTCTCTGCTTCTGCTGCTGCTGCAGTATTATTGTCGGTGGTGGTGGTATCCTCCCCGCTGCCATAAACCAGCCCGTCTGCAAAGACAAATGTACCTGACACATTGCGTCCATTCTCCCACACGCCACGGTATTGTCCCCCGCCTCTCTCTGCGGTAAAAAATAATGTCCCGTGGCCATGCATGCGGCCATCATTGAATGCACCGACATAAGTATCGCCATTAGCAAAGGTGTATATCCCTTGTTCGTGAAAACGCTTCCCGTCAGGGGTCCTCTCCCCTTGATAGCTGCAGCTCGTATAGAACATAGAATTCTGCTAACCACCACGTGACCACCGCAGCAAGACAATATCTCTCTTCCCTGTTGTGTGTTGTTGTTTTTTTATTATTTCCAAAGCCTGTTTATTTGACCCCGCTTCTGGGTATTTGCCACCCTTTTTTTTTTTTTTTTTTTTTCTATTGGCTCCTTCTTATTTGGGCCGCTAGGCACAAATACGGCTAACCAATACAACAAATGTCCGGGGCTTAAAAAAAAAAAGAAAAAAAAAAGACGTATTATAATAAATCCATCGTTACACACACACACACACACACACAGAGGGAGAGAGAGGCACAGACACACAAAGACAAGAAGGCATACATGTCTCATCGCCAATAGGCCAATAAAGATATTCACACAATGCGTGGGTACACACATAAGTACTTATGAGGCTGTCTGTTTGTGTGCGTGTCTATGTGTGTGTGTGTGTGTGTGTGTGTGTGTGTGTGTGTTTGGAATATGCATACTCAATATACAGCCGTTCTGTATAGACGCATACAGACAGATTTCCGTGTATATTAAAATTGTCACACAAAAACACACACAAAAATACGAAGAAGAAAAAGCAGAGAAAAAAAAAAAAAAAAAAAAGCAAAGAAAAAACAAACACTCACTCACTCATTCATTCACACAGACGCAAAGAAGCAGCAGAAATATCCAGCACTAGAAGTTAATAACAATGCGCAAAGGCAGACAGGCACACATGGATACGTACACGCAAACATATTCATGCATGTATGTAAATTGTATTCTTTTACATATGCACTTCACACGCCAAGCCAATCCTAAGCAGCGCCAACCAACCAACCAAGCATCAAAACAAAAAAAAAAAAGAAGAGAAAAACCACCCAGCTCACTTCTACAACTGCCATCGTCTGTGTGCATCTCCCCCTCCCGCACTGCCGCCGCTCCTAATTCCGCCGCACAGCCGCACCGCCAAAGGCGCTCTCAATGCTGTATGTCATGTAAAGAAATCCATCGGCGTCCTTCCTCTGAGCGTAGAGGTCGCCCACGCAGGCGCTATTTGGTAGAACCGCATCGTCTATAAACAGAAAGATCGCCTGCTCCGCGTCAAGCACCAGCCGACTGCGCAGAAGAACCATAAGTTGCTGCATGGATGCGTCACCCGGTACGAGAAACTTGCTACAGTCCAAGTCCCGCAGCAGCCGACAGCGGTCCGAAATTGGGCCTGCACTCAGCACCGTGTCAATTGATGCGGGCTCGCACACAACAGGGACATGCTGCGGGAAGCGCCCGCGAATGGTCGCCACTTCCTTCTGGCGCTCAGCAAAAGTATGCGTGCGCTGGTAGCGATATTTGCGTGGCATATATATATATATATATATATATATATATATATATATATTATACGTAAACTGCAGGGTGTGCAACGGACCAAACAAATATAAATGGACACTACCGGTAAAAAGACTGTATAATAATATAAGTGTGCAAGTATGTATGCCTGTACAGAAGTGAAAAGGAAGATCAATCGTAGCGTATGCCGCTAATAATAAAAGTTCTCGTCGTCCACAACGGTTACCAACTACCAGCGCAGGGAGAGAGAAAGAAGGAAAGAAAAAAAAAAAAAAAAAAAAGGAAAAATAATAATAAGAAAACAAACAGGGACCGACGATGAGGAAACATCTCCGTTTGTGTGTGTGTTTATATATGAGAGAGAAACAGAAGAAAAAGAGGGAGAATCGCTCTTTACTCCCTCCCCCACATGTCAATACTCTCGTGGCCGGAGAGAAAAGAAAACAAAACACACACAAACACATTTATATAAACGACATGAAAGTAATGGAAAGGGGGAGGCCAAATAATAAAAAAGAAAAACTTTATATCTACAGCAAAAGAAAAGAACAAAAAAAAAAAAAAAACATATCGTTGCCATTCAGCAGCAAGCATAAATCACTGACGAGTGTTAAAGCAAACACACACACACAAAAAGAAAAAAAAAGTAAATGCACACATGTAAATTACACGTTGATGGTACAAAAAAATTAACATTAACACACACACACACATATATATATATATATAATTATGTACATTGTGCAGGGAATGTGGAAGGAGAAAAAAAACAAAAACAAAAACAAAAAAAAAACGGAAAAAGAGGAAAGAAAAAGACGTCCCGCAAGCCACATCATAATCATCAACCGTATTATTCACCACAAACTCTATCAAGTTGCATGTGTACTTGATTAAGTCACCTACTACCCCTGATCTCAACGGCATTATACATGCCTCACGTTGGGTGCAGCATTCCCTTTCCCTCTCCCCTCTGTTGATACCCCCTTCTCTCTCTCTCTCTCTCTTTTTTTTTTTTTTTTTTTGGTTGATTACTCGTCTTTGGGCTTGTCGGACTTCCGTTTCTTCGGATATTTCGCTCTTTTTTTTTTTCCATTTTCGTTGGGCCTCTCTACTGGGGTGTTCATGCGGTGAGTCGCGGTGGATTGGGACGCAGCGGTGAGAAAAACGGAGGCCGCACACACACACAAAAACACACAACCCACATGATGATGGTGACGTCGTCCTCGCTGGTCGCTGCGCGTCAATGCCGTCGTTGTCCCCCCCCAACCTGTCAATTGTGCGTCATGATGCCGACAGAAGATGTGAGCGGACTGCCGATGATGGTGCACACTCCGGGCTGCTGTCGCCATCCGGCCCATCGCCACCTAGCAGCAGCAGTGACGGCGGCATACCGTCATCACTCTTGTGCTCATCGTCCTCATCGTCCTTCTCGTCCCCCTCTGCAAGCCACAGCAGCGAAATCTCGCGCAGACAACCAACGATGTCTTTGTTGGCAGCGCGGCAGCCACGAACGTGGACGTCCACCTCGTCGATAAGGCGTTCAAGGACGCGGCGCAGCCCCTCCGCGTTCCGGGTGTCGCGCTCCACCTCACACTCTAGAATACACACCTCCTCCTCCAGTGCGCTCTGGCGCACGGCAAGAGAGTTGCAGTGGTGTCGCTCCACTGAAAAATCCACTGAGCTGCGCAACAATTCACTGCAAGCGGTGGAAGAGCAGCCACAGCGCGAGCAGTAGACCGTCCCCATCTCCCCTCCGTCTGCTGTCCGCCCACCGTACACTCGGGCGGATTCACCCGGGCACCTCTCCGTAAGACGTCGCAGCGCCGCCCTCTCCGCTGCACGTGCAGCCATTAAAAGGTCCTTGGTTTCATCCAGATGTGCCAGCGTCGTGGCGTGTTCGCGGACCATCTCTTCCTTCTCACGCAACAAAGACGAGATCTGTTGAACAAAAAAGCGACGTTCATCATGTAGTCGTCGCACTACACGAGATAATTCAGCCTGCAACTCGCCACATTCCCCGTTGGCATCGTGCAGAAGAAGTCCGTAAAACTCCAAACTATCCTCTACTTCCTCTGCGCCACTCGACGCACCCACGGCGTGTGTGCGTTGACCGCCAGAGGAACGGCCCAGGCATGTCTCCTCTGCACGAGCGGAAGCATCCCCCGTGCCGCTCGTTGCGGAGGCCTCAAAAACGCTATTCGCCCGCCCCGCCTCCCTATCGGCCGTATGCCGCAAAGATGCACCAACCCCACTTTCAGGGGACGTTGACAAATTCCTCGTCACGATGGCCTTCTCGCGTGTACGTTGCATCCACCCGCAGAGGCGCTGTTGCTCCAACTGCTTTTGGAGATGCCGCACTTCTTCCCGCAGCGAGGCGACGGTCCAACGCTGCGTTTCGCGGTCCAAATCCCACATCCTCTGCAGCTGCAGGAGTTCCTGCTGGCAGAGCTCCAATCTTTTTAACGCAGAAAATTCGGAGGCCCGAGCCACCGCCAGGAGGTGCTTGTCCATCCCACTACTAAATGATGATCCCACCGCCACCGTGTCGCTCCCACCAGCCGCACCAAAATCCTCATCCGCGGACGTCACAGTCACCGTCTTCGGCGTCACTGCCGAGGCGAATTCCAAATCAGCGTTTGTCGGACATGAGCTATCCCCACTGCCACACTCCCCCACACCGCATATTTCGCTCTTGTCGTGGGTCTTGGGCCCCTGCTCCCCCAGCAACCCCACACGCTTCAAAAGCCTCTCCATGTATACGTCCTAACACACCTACTATGGTTATCCTTGCACAGCGAATACAGGGACAAAACAGCCAAAGAAGGGGAAAAAGAAAGAGAGAGAGATGTTGACCGCAGATGTGTCCTCGTCTACTCTCAAACAAAGTTAATATACGCGCACCAAACACAAACACAGAAAGAGAGAGATAAGCAAGGGCATATAAGTACGGAAACACGCACAGAAAAACATATACGTCTACGCCTACTCTCATATTCATAAACTCGACGGCCTCCACCTTTTTCTTCCTCCTAACCCCTTTTCATAAAGAGTCGCATACTTCTTTTCGTTTATTCTCCGTGTCATTTGCTGCGTGCCTCGGCGTAATGATGAGAAAAGGCAGTGCGTAGGGCACAGCAGGCCACTGCAGCCATGAAGGGAGAAACAAACAGCAACCAGTAGGGGTGGGTGGGAAAGGAGCCTGAGTGATTTGAAAAAACAACGGGTCTAAATGAAAACAATGTACACAATACTCATCATGCATGCATATAGGCATGAAAAAGTCACTTTGAAAACAACAACAAAAAAGAAAAAAAAAAAAAAAGACGCAAAAAACTTCCACCGAGTATACAAATCCCTTCCTCTCTCTCTCTCTCTGCCTTCATCCTCCGCTCTCTAGTCTCGCGTTGTGAAAAATAACGTACATAAATTCTTTTCTTTTTCTTTTTTTTTTTTTTTGCCTTCAAACTGCCGTCATAAATAATCGTGTCGATCGTTGTTCCACCCCATCGTCACCGCACCCCCGCGGCAAACACACAGAGAGAGAAAAAGAAAGAAAAAAGAAAGTAGCCGAGGGGCTGCGGGGTGGAAGGCACCAAAAAAAAAAAAAAAAAAAAGAAACACTGAGGCTACTACTCCCCAGCAACAAAAAAAAAAGTGCCACCGGACGATCACACGCAACGATACGACGTGGCAGAAGAAAATAAATAAAGGCAGAACACAAAAAAAAAAAGGCTGCCAATCCAAAACAAGAAATTTGAGCAGAAACACACACACACACACACATGTGCGCATCGGCATAAAAAAAGAAAAAAGGGAAGGGAAGGTGGCAGAATCCCAGTGGAAGATGTTAAAGTTGCGTTGAGGCGACGACCGGCCGCAAAGACAATAATCGCAGGGCTCAAAGGCAAACCACAAAAAAAAAGAAAGGAAAAAAAAAGGAAATAATAAATAAATAAATAAAACACACGCAAAAAGAAAAAAAAAGTAAAATTGTAGAAAAGAAAAACAGTAAAACGCCGCAGATATATATATATAGATATGTATGACAAGAGAAGGTGAAAAGGAAAGAGTAACGTCCCGCAAAGAAATGTGTATGAGCATAACAAGCGACGATGGATGCATACAAAGAAAAGCATATATCCAGTCATGCATTTACGTGACAACACGCATACATTGAACAAGCGTCCATGGACACGTACACACACACACACACACACAGAGAGAGAGAGAGAGAGAAATAACATCCATAGCGAGTCAAATTGCCTCAATTGTTCCTTCCACTTCTTCCTTTTTATCTCATACTCTCAACCCTCATTTCTCTCAGATGATAATTTCTTCCAGCACTCCTTCAAGAGTGCCCTTCCCTTATTGTTGTTTTTGTTTCTTTGTTTCTCTTCCCCGCTTCTTTACATCTCTTTCATATTTGTTGTTTCTTACGGATGATGATATTCATTGGTGGGGAAAAGCAATTTTACCTTTACATGCATATATATACATATATATACATATATATATATATATATATATGTAAACATATTGTCTTCTTTTTTCACCACTCCTATTGCAGCGGTGCTAAGGTGCACCTGCAAGAAGCTCATTGCGGCACCGTCTTAATCGCCCTCGTTGTACTCCTCCTCATTTTCCTCCTCGGCGGAGCGCAGCAGGGCAATCTCGTGTAGTAACTCCTTCGCGCTTGTCGCCGACACCTGACATCCACGTATGCGGGAGTCAAGTTCACCCATGAGTTCGCCAATGTTTCGGTTAAGCACATTCAGCGCGTCTTCATGCTGCCGTCCCTTCACTTCCAGCTCCATCACAAGAGCCTCCTTCTCCCGCTTCAGTCGCTCCAACTGCTGCCGCATCGTCCGAACGGCATTTTTATCGACGTCTGCTACGGCGGTGTTTGCTTGCATCTCCGCCGCGGGAAAATCCGCAGCGCCCCCCTGCGGCGGCAGGGCGCCCCCATCCAACCCTTTCATGGCGCTCTCAAGCTCCCGCATCTCCTCGTCATGTGCGGCCTGCAGCTCAAACAACTCCTGCTCCCGCTTCTCTAATGCCATCAACGCCGACTTCTCGGCGGCACGTGCCGCCTCCAGCAGCCCGACAAACTCCTCCAACTTCCCAAGCGTTTCGGTGTACTCCATTCCCTTCGCCTCGAGCTCCTCCATGAGTTTAGAAATCTTGTTGTTCAGACCCTCCATCGCCTCCCGGTGCGCCACCGCACGTTGCGCCATCTCCTCTCGCAGCGCAATGTTCTCACTCTCCAGTTGCACAGCGTGCCGCTCAATGCCCTGCACGCGTTCCGCCTCGCTAAACGACTCCTCCGCGTTGTCGTCCGTCATCCCCTCCCGCGGCTGCCGGATCGCATGAAGCAAGTTGCGGTGTGCGTGTGTTACAGCCTCCAGCTCACGCAAGTCATCATCTCGACGTCGCTGCAACTCCAGTAACGCCTCTTCACGATTAAAAAGTTCACTCCGAGCGCTGCATTCCGCTTGTCGTGCCTCCTCCAACAGCTGCACCATCTCCTCCGACTTTTCCAGCATGTCTGTGTACTCCGTCGCCCGCTCATCCAGTTCATCCAGTAAATCTGACTCGCGCCGCTGATGGAGGGCATCCAAGCATCTAAAACCCTCCAGTGCACCCTCCAGCAGCGAGGAGATCGCAGACTGCTCAAACACCAAGCGAGAAATGAACTCCTCCGCAATGAGGCTCAATAACGGGTCAGCACCAGAGTCCTCCAGCTGCCGCAACACCTCGGCCCTGGCATCCGCACCATCCTCGCAATTCGCTGCTGGACCAAGGAGACTTTTGGCCTTAAGAAACGGGCATCGTCTCAGACGGCGGTCAATCTCGTCCTCAGACAAAAGAGGGTCATGTTCTACATCCACATCACAATAACTAGCCTCTGGACCAAACTCCACACCATGAATATCCGAAACGGGCAAACCAACTGCACTCGCCACATCAATATTTACAGCACGACACAACGCCTCCTCATTCGAGCGCAAAACCTCACCAAACCCAAAAACACCCAACAAACAACGATGTCTAGACAACACCTTCCCAACAGAAGAAAGTCCACGATCACCAACAGAACAAACTGAACGCAGCTGCTCGTTCTCCGCACGAAGCTCCTCCAGCTGCCGCTGCAGATCCTCCGCCTGCTCACTCAGCTCGTGTAGTCCACGTGCCTTCCCCACGTCCTCCGCACGCAGCTCCTCGTTCTCCACAAGAAGATCCTCCAGCTGCCGCTGCAGATCCTCCGCCTGCTCGCTCACCTCCTGCAGTCCACGCGTCTTATCCTCGTCCTCCGCACGCAGCTGCTCGTTCTCCGCACGAAGCTCCTCCAGCTGCCGCTGCAGATCCTCCGCCTGCTCGCTCACCTCCTGCAGTCCACGCGTCTTATGCTCGTGCTCACCGCGCAGCTCCTCGTTCTCCGCACGAAGCTCCTCCAGCTGCCGCTGCAGATCCTCCGCCTGCTCACTCACCTCCTGCAGTCCACGGGTCTTATGTTCGTGCTCACCGCGCAGCTCCTCGTTCTCCGCACGCAGCTGCTCGTTCTCCGCACGCAGCTCCTCCAGCTGCCGCTGCAGATCCTCCGCCTGCTCGCTCACCTCCTGCAGTCCACGGGTCTTATCCTCTTTCTCGGCGCGCAGCTCCTCGTTCTCCGCACGCAGCTCCTCCAGCTGCCGCTGCAGATCCTCTGCCTGCTCGCTCACCTCCTGCAGCCCACGTGTCTTATCCTCGTCCTCCGCACGCAGCTGCTCGTTCTCCGCACGAAGCTCCTCCAGCTGCCGCTGCAGATCCTCCGCCTGCTCGCTCACCTCCTGCAGCCCACGGGTCTTATCCTCGTTCTCCGCACGCAGCTCCTCGTTCTCCGCACGCAGCTCCTCCAGCTGCCGCTGCAGATCCTCCGCCTGCTCGCTCACCTCCTGCAGCCCACGTGTCTTATCCTCGTCCTCCGCACGCAGCTGCTCGTTCTCCGCACGAAGCTCCTCCAGCTGCCGCTGCAGATCCTCCGCCTGCTCACTCACCTCCTGCAGTCCACGTGTCTTATCCTCGTTCTCCGCACGAAGCTCCTCCAGCTGCCGCTGCAGATCCTCTGCCTGCTCGCTCACCTCCTGCAGCCCACGTGTCTTCTCCTCATGCTCACCGCGCAGCTCCTCGTTCTCCGCACGCAGCTCCTCCAGCTGCCGCTGCAGATCCTCTGCCTGCTCGCTCACCTCCTGCAGCCCACGTGTCTTCTCCTCATGCTCACCGCGCAGCTCCTCGTTCTCGGCGCGCAGCTCCTCGTTCTCCGCACGCAGCTCCTCCAGCTGCCGCTGCAGATCCTCTGCCTGCTCGCTCACCTCCTGCATTCCACGTGTCTTATCCTCGTCCTCCGCACGCAGCTGCTCGTTCTCCGCACGAAGCTCCTCCAGCTGCCGCTGCAGATCCTCTGCCTGCTCGCTCACCTCCTGCAGTCCACGGGGTCTTATGTTCGTGCTCACCGCGCAGCTCCTCGTTCTCCGCACGCAGCTGCTCGTTCTCCGCACGCAGCTCCTCCAGCTGCCGCTGCAGATCCTCCGCCTGCTCGCTCACCTCCTGCAGTCCACGCGTCTTATCCTCTTGCTCACCGCGCAGCTCCTCGTTCTCCGCACGCAGCTCCTCCAGCTGCCGCTGCAGATCCTCTGCCTGCTCGCTCACCTCCTGCAGTCCACGGGTCTTATGTTCGTCCTCCCCGCGCAGCTCCTCGTTCTCCGCACGCAGCTCCTCCAGCTGCCGCTGCAGATCCTCTGCCTGCTCGCTCACCTCCTGCAGCCCACGCGTCTTATGCTCGTCCTCCGCACGCAGCTGCTCGTTCTCCGCACGAAGCTCCTCCAGCTGCCGCTGCAGATCCTCCGCCTGCTCACTCACCTCCTGCATTCCACGTGTCTTATCCTCGTTCTCCGCACGCAGCTCCTCCAGCTGCCGCTGCAGATCCTCCGCCTGCTCACTCACCTCCTGCAGCCCACGCGTCTTATGTTCGTGCTCACCGCGCAGCTCCTCGTTCTCGGCACGCAGCTCCTCCAGCTGCCGCTGCAGATCCTCCGCCTGCTCACTCACCTCCTGCAGCCCACGCGTCTTATGTTCGTGCTCACCGCGCAGCTCCTCGTTCTCCGCACGCAGCTCCTCCAGCTGCCGCTGCAGATCCTCCGCCTGCTCGCTCACCTCCTGCAGCCCACGGGTCTTATCTTCGTGCTCAGCGCGCAGCTCCTCGTTCTCCGCACGAAGCTCCTCCAGCTGCCGCTGCAGATCCTCTGCCTGCTCGCTCACCTCCTGCAGCCCACGCGTCTTATGCTCGTCCTCCGCACGCAGCTGCTCGTTCTCCGCACGAAGCTCCTCCAGCTGCCGCTGCAGATCCTCCGCCTGCTCGCTCACCTCCTGCAGCCCACGTGTCTTCTCCTCATGCTCACCGCGCAGCTCCTCGTTCTCCGCACGAAGCTCCTCCAGCTGCCGCTGCAGATCCTCCGCCTGCTCGCTCACCTCCTGCAGTCCACGGGTCTTATGTTCGTGCTCACCGCGCAGCTCCTCGTTCTCCGCACGCAGCTGCTCGTTCTCCGCACGAAGCTCCTCCAGCTGCCGCTGCAGATCCTCTGCCTGCTCGCTCACCTCCTGCAGCCCACGTGTCTTATCCTCGTCCTCCGCACGCAGCTGCTCGTTCTCCGCACGAAGCTCCTCCAGCTGCCGCTGCAGATCCTCTGCCTGCTCGCTCACCTCCTGCAGTCCACGTGTCTTATCCTCGTCCTCCGCACGCAGCTGCTCGTTCTCCGCACGCAGCTCCTCCAGCTGCCGCTGCAGATCCTCCGCCTGCTCGCTCACCTCCTGCAGTCCACGTGTCTTATCCTCGTCCTCCGCACGCAGCTGCTCGTTCTCCGCACGAAGCTCCTCCAGCTGCCGCTGCAGATCCTCCGCCTGCTCGCTCACCTCCTGCAGTCCACGCGTCTTATCCTCGTCCTCCGCACGCAGCTGCTCGTTCTCCGCACGAAGCTCCTCCAGCTGCCGCTGCAGATCCTCCGCCTGCTCGCTCACCTCCTGCAGCCCACGTGTCTTATCCTCGTCCTCCGCACGCAGCTGCTCGTTCTCCGCACGAAGCTCCTCCAGCTGCCGCTGCAGATCCTCCGCCTGCTCGCTCACCTCCTGCAGCCCACGTGTCTTATCCTCGTCCTCCGCACGCAGCTGCTCGTTCTCCGCACGAAGCTCCTCCAGCTGCCGCTGCAGATCCTCCGCCTGCTCGCTCACCTCCTGCAGTCCACGCGTCTTATCCTCGTCCTCCGCACGCAGCTCCTCGTTCTCCGCACGCAGCTCCTCCAGCTGCCGCTGCAGATCCTCCGCCTGCTCACTCACCTCCTGCAGTCCACGTGTCTTATCCTCGTTCTCCGCACGCAGCTCCTCCAGCTGCCGCTGCAGATCCTCCGCCTGCTCGCTCACCTCCTGCAGTCCACGTGTCTTATGATCGTGCTCACCGCGCAGCTCCTCGTTCTCGGCACGCAGCTCCTCGTTCTCCGCACGCAGCTCCTCCAGCTGCCGCTGCAGATCCTCCGCCTGCTCACTCACCTCCTGCAGTCCACGTGTCTTATCCTCGTTCTCCGCACGCAGCTCCTCCAGCTGCCGCTGCAGATCCTCCGCCTGCTCGCTCACCTCCTGCAGTCCACGCGTCTTATCCTCGTCCTCCGCACGCAGCTCCTCGTTCTCGGCACGCAGCTCCTCCAGCTGCCGCTGCAGATCCTCCGCCTGCTCACTCACCTCCTGCATTCCACGTGTCTTATCCTCGTTCTCCGCACGCAGCTCCTCCAGCTGCCGCTGCAGATCCTCCGCCTGCTCACTCACCTCCTGCAGCCCACGCGTCTTATGTTCGTGCTCACCGCGCAGCTCCTCGTTCTCGGCACGCAGCTCCTCCAGCTGCCGCTGCAGATCCTCCGCCTGCTCACTCACCTCCTGCAGCCCACGCGTCTTATGTTCGTGCTCACCGCGCAGCTCCTCGTCCTCCGCACGCAGCTCCTCGTTCTCGGCACGCAGCTCCTCCAGCTGCCGCTGCAGATCCTCCGCCTGCTCGCTCACCTCCTGCAGCCCACGCGTCTTACCCTCGTCCTCCGCACGCAGCTCCTCGTTCTCCGCACGAAGCTCCTCCAGCTGCCGCTGCAGATCCTCCGCCTGCTCGCTCACCTCCTGCAGCCCACGTGTCTTATCCTCGTCCTCCGCACGCAGCTGCTCGTTCTCCGCACGAAGCTCCTCCAGCTGCCGCTGCAGATCCTCCGCCTGCTCACTCACCTCCTGCAGCCCACGTGTCTTATCCTCGTCCTCCGCACGCAGCTCCTCGTTCTCGGCACGCAGCTCCTCCAGCTGCCGCTGCAGATCCTCCGCCTGCTCGCTCACCTCCTGCAGCCCACGCGTCTTATGTTCGTGCTCCGCACGCAGCTGCTCGTTCTCCGCACGAAGCTCCTCCAGCTGCCGCTGCAGATCCTCCGCCTGCTCGCTCACCTCCTGCAGCCCACGTGTCTTATCCTCGTCCTCCGCACGCAGCTGCTCGTTCTCCGCACGAAGCTCCTCCAGCTGCCGCTGCAGATCCTCCGCCTGCTCACTCACCTCCTGCAGCCCACGTGTCTTATCCTCGTCCTCCGCACGCAGCTGCTCGTTCTCCGCACGCAGCTCCTCCAGCTGCCGCTGCAGATCCTCCGCCTGCTCGCTCACCTCCTGCAGCCCACGCGTCTTATGTTCGTGCTCACCGCGCAGCTCCTCGTTCTCGGCACGCAGCTCCTCGTTCTCCGCACGAAGCTCCTCCAGCTGCCGCTGCAGATCCTCCGCCTGCTCGCTCACCTCCTGCAGCCCACGTGTCTTATCCTCGTCCTCCGCACGCAGCTGCTCGTTCTCCGCACGAAGCTCCTCCAGCTGCCGCTGCAGATCCTCCGCCTGCTCACTCACCTCCTGCAGTCCACGTGTCTTATCCTCGTTCTCCGCACGAAGCTCCTCCAGCTGCCGCTGCAGATCCTCCGCCTGCTCGCTCACCTCCTGCAGCCCACGCGTCTTATGTTCGTGCTCACCGCGCAGCTCCTCGTTCTCGGCACGCAGCTCCTCGTTCTCCGCACGAAGCTCCTCCAGCTGCCGCTGCAGATCCTCCGCCTGCTCGCTCACCTCCTGCAGCCCACGCGTCTTACCCTCGTCCTCCGCACGCAGCTCCTCGTTCTCCGCACGAAGCTCCTCCAGCTGCCGCTGCAGATCCTCCGCCTGCTCGCTCACCTCCTGCAGCCCACGTGTCTTATCCTCGTCCTCCGCACGCAGCTGCTCGTTCTCCGCACGAAGCTCCTCCAGCTGCCGCTGCAGATCCTCCGCCTGCTCACTCACCTCCTGCAGTCCACGTGTCTTATCCTCGTTCTCCGCACGAAGCTCCTCCAGCTCCCGCTGCAGATCCTCCGCCTGCTCACTCACCTCCTGCAGCCCACGCGTCTTATGTTCGTGCTCACCGCGCAGCTCCTCGTTCTCGGCACGCAGCTCCTCGTTCTCCGCACGCAGCTCCTCCAGCTGCCGCTGCAGATCCTCCGCCTGCTCGCTCACCTCCTGCAGCCCACGCGTCTTATGTTCGTGCTCACCGCGCAGCTCCTCGTTCTCGGCACGCAGCTCCTCGTTCTCCGCACGAAGCTCCTCCAGCTGCCGCTGCAGATCCTCCGCCTGCTCGCTCACCTCCTGCAGCCCACGCGTCTTATGTTCGTGCTCACCGCGCAGCTCCTCGTTCTCGGCACGCAGCTCCTCGTTCTCCGCACGAAGCTCCTCCAGCTGCCGCTGCAGATCCTCCGCCTGCTCACTCACCTCCTGCAGTCCACGTGTCTTATCCTCGTTCTCCGCACGAAGCTCCTCCAGCTCCCGCTGCAGATCCTCCGCCTGCTCACTCACCTCCTCCAGCTGCCGCTGCAGATCCTCCGCCTGCTCACTCACCTCCTGCAGTCCACGTGTCTTATCCTCGTTCTCCGCACGAAGCTCCTCCAGCTCCCGCTGCAGATCCTCCGCCTGCTCACTCACCTCCTGCAGTCCACGTGTCTTATCCTCGTTCTCCGCACGAAGCTCCTCCAGCTGCCGCTGCAGATCCTCCGCCTGCTCACTCACCTCCTGCAGTCCACGTGTCTTATCCTCGTTCTCCGCACGAAGCTCCTCCAGCTCCCGCTGCAGATCCTCCGCCTGCTCGCTCACCTCCTGCAGCCCACGTGTCTTCTCCTCATGCTCTCCGCGCAGCTCCTCGTTCTCCGCACGCAGCTGCTCGATCTCTGCGTGCATTTCTTCAAGCTGGAGCTGTAGGTCCTTGGCGTGCTCATATACCTCAATGATCTCTTGTTTTTTTTGTTCTATTAATTTTTTAAGTGTTTTGTTTTTGTTGTTTATTTCCTCCATCTGCTCCTCCATTTTTTCTAGTTGTGTTTTATACCCGTGATTTTCCTTATCTCTCTTTTTGTCTTGCTGTTGGAGTTGTTTTACCTGTTCCTTGCTTTGTTGTAGTTGACGCGACATTTCTTGCTGATTTTTAATTTTGTTTTCGATTTGCTGCTTGTGATAGTCTTCCTGTTTTTTTGCAAGTGTTTTTTGTTGTTCAAGCTCTTTCTGAAGTTTGTGTAATTCTTCCTCCAGATTTTTGAATTGTTTTGCTAGATCATTGTTTTGACTATATACATTGTCCTTTTCTTGTTGTAGTTCCTGAATCAACTTTGTTTTGTCGGTATTTTTCGCTTCTAGCCTCGCTCGCTCCTCCAGTGCGCTGCCTAAGGCTGCATAGATTAGCGGGCGGTGCATGGCCGTCCTGGAAGTGAGACGTTTGGCCTCCTCCTTTCCGACGATGACAGTTCCGCTGCCTTTGCCCGGAATTGCTGCTGTTATGGATGAGCGGGGAACGGTGATTGGTGCGATGTCACTTGCCTCCGCAAAGCTGAGGCACGCATCGCTGTCGGCTTTGTTGCAATTAACTACATTGTTACCCTCCTTGTAGAGATGTTGTTGTTCAATGATTTGACTGATTTGTGTTTCAAGCAACTTCATTGTGCGAATGTTGTTGTTTATTGCCTCACTGATTTCTTTTGCGCGCGCCTGAGACTTTTTTATCTCGGGATAAACAATAATGAACCCCAGTTGGGCGAGTGCCCAGTCGCAAAACACGGACTCAAGTGAAACAGAATTGGCCGAAACAATTCTCCGTGGGGAGAGCCGTACCTGTTCCTGCAGCTTGAGGAGCCTTGGCTGGTAGCGGTTGATGATGTCCTGGTGCTCGTCCATGCTGTTCTCGACGGTCGGGTAGTACTCCAGCAGCCTCGTGATGAAGTCGGGGTGACGCACGACGGCGCGCAGGTCCTCCCACCCCATGACGACGTCCTCCATGCTCTCTTGGTTCAAAATGGCGATGCTTGCCTCAAGCGCCAGGCAAAGTCCCGCTGAGGGGAGGCGGCTGCTGAAGGCCTCGTGCAGCCGCACCTCCTCCACCTCCTCCAAAAGACGACGCGCGTCTTCAATTTTATCCTTCGCCCGCGCCACCTCCGCCTCTGTGTCGCGTCGCACGGTTGCCAACTCCTCGCGCTGCTGCAGCAACGAGCGCCGGCAGTTCCGCACCTCCTCCTCTTTTAGCTCCTTCTCCTGCTTGAGTGTTTCAAGGATGTCGGCGTTGCTCCCATTTTCTGCCCGCCACCGCTGGAGCAGGGCGTGGTGGTCGCTGAGGCTTAGCACCCTCGCAAGCGACCAGTGGGCGGCGAGGTTGTTGTCGAGAAACTCGTACGCGACAAGGCTGTCACAAAGCACGGGCTCGTCAATTCCTCCCAGGAATGACGCAATGCCCTGGTGCATCTCCTCGGCGGATATTGACGTCGTCTCACCCGGCGCGGGTGTTCCCCGCGCAAGCATCTTCGCAGGTCGCATGCAAACAGCAAAATAAAGGTGCCGCAACAAGTCAAGCTCTCACAACACCAACAACCACAACCACAATCGCAGGTAGTCCCTTTGTGCCTGCAATTTGGCAAAAAGTTGTTGGTTGTTGTTTTTGTTGTTGTTGTTGTTGTTTCTACTATTTTTTTGGATTTATGCTCGGCGAAATGCCCCTTCAATTGCCCTCTCCGTCCCCTCTTTTTCTCCCCTTTTTTTCTTTTCTTTTTTTTTCTTTTTTCAGTCGGCTGTCTTCGCTCTCTCGCACCGGCACTTAGTTGTGGCAGTAGTAGTAGTAGTACCCTAAGCCCGGAAAAAAAGACGGTCGTACAAGAACCTAAAAAAAAAGAAAAAAAAAGAAACGCATACACAAAACAAAAAGGAAATTAAAACAAATAATAATAATAATAATAATGAAGCCTATCAATTTCTCCAGTCTATTCCTTTCTTTACTTTCCACCCCACTCGTGTCCCTCTCCGGTGTGTTTCTTCTTTTGTGCTCCCTTTTTTTTTTCCTGCTTTTTGTGTGTATATAAATTTGTGTGTGTGTGTGTGTGTGTCTACCACGCCCCACCCTGCTCGCTCCTAATAAGCACACAAAATATAAAACGGGAAAACCCCCCAAATGGTTTTGCTTTTTCCCTCTCCCCTCTGTTTTTTTTTTTTTTTTTACTTTACTTTACTTTACTTCCTCCGCCTCTCGCTCTTCTCTCCTCCAGACTGTCAGGGAATGTGGCGCAACCTCGGCGACAGCAGTGGCGGCGTACGTGTATTTATACGCAAACAATCTGCAGATGTGTGCACGGCTGCCCCCTTCTGCCGCAACGCGTGGAGCAATGCGCACAAACAAGGAGTCGGGCACCCCTTATTTCCTTCCCTTCTCCCTCAAGCCAAAGAAACCCACACACACACACCAACAACAACAAAAAAAAAAAAAAAAAACAGAAGGACGGACACGTTGGCAACAGGAGACACAACAGCGAAAAAAATGGGGTGAGTTTTGGGCAGGCAGAAGACGCACGGAGGGGACACGTCCCGTGGATGAAAACAGGAGAAGGAGGAGAAAAACAACAACAGAAGCAACGGATAAGGGGACACAAAAATAAATAAATGGGGCAGCGGCCGATTAACGATTTACCCCAACTAATATCCCACTGTGTCTGTGTGTCGTGTGCAATTCATGAGAAAAAGGGGAAGCAAGAAGAAAAGAAGGATGGGGAGGGAAAAAAACTCACCACAATGCCACACATTTATGCACAGTAGAAAATGTTAGCCGTGGTGGTGGTAATGGTGGTCTCCTCTTCCTTCACCTCAAACTCCCCCGGTAGGCTTCTGCCTCCTCAAGCCCCCCGATGTGCTCCTTTCGTCTCCCCCTGAAAACCTGCGGCGGCACCACACACACACTGATAGAGAGAGAAGTAGAAGGAGAATGTGTGTGGCAGGCACAAACAACGCCCCTCGCTCAATTACAGCAAAAGCCAGAAAACAAACAAACAAACAAAATAACAATAATAATAATAACTCACTCCCGTCCTTTCTTTCTACTCCATTGCGGGGTCCCACGAGGGTCAATGGCATTTGGCCTTGCCACCCTACTTGCGGCGAATCCCACGTATGCACACAACCGACACAATAGCCAACATCTACAGCAATCAAAAATAAATAAATAAATAGGCCTCACATCTCTGGCGGGTGGTGGGTGGCAAAGACGTGAAAAGGCTCAAAGTCTTCAAGGAGCGGATTGAATCCGCTGCGTGTCGTGAAGAGCGCCGTCTTGTCGCCGCCAAATGTCTTCCAAAACTGCGGGTGGGTGAGACTTGAAATATCCTTATGTGCCCCGCAGATGTTACGGTAGACCACCGCCAGGTGCTCAAAGTCCGTGGGGAAACAAATGTCAACCATGCCGGCGTTGCCATGCAGCGAGTCGGCGGGGCGGCGAAGGTACATATCCTTCGCCACACGTACTTTGCACTGACACACTGGCCCGTTAACACCTGGCAAGGCCTGCCGCACGCCTGACCAGTCGACAAGAAAAAGATGGTGCCTAGGGAAGAACGCGGCGCATGTCTCCAGAAAAAGCATTGCGACGGTTGGAAGCCAGAGGGTTCGAAATGGGCTGTGAGTCCAGATAACCTTTGTCATGATAACACGCAGAGGGTCATTCATGTTCGGTTCAATGCTGGTAAAAGGAGGCGGGTCGATGTTTTCACGCCCGCCCGTAAGACACAACACCTTGAGACTATGAAATGACTCCTCTTGTAGCCAACGCAGGTAACGCAGGTAGCGAAGAATAACAGGGTCCTTCAAAGCGTAGTAGCGTTCATGTACAGTGGAAAGATTGTCATGTTGCTGAAAACCAAACCAGTGTTCGTTACAAACACCATCGCCGCTAAGCAGGACGCAATCATGTGGCATCCCAGAGAGAAGCTCAACTCCCAACAAAACGCAGCGACGCCGTTCCAATTGACGCCAATTAAGAATGGAAATGTTATGTATTTTGACATGATGATAATGTGTGATGAGACGGTTACGAAGCACCTGCACGAGCTGAGGGTTCTGCTCCACCACGTGGTATTCACACTGCGCATATACGGCTGAAAAGTGCTCCGCGAGGTAATCCAGCACACTCACCGCCAGGGCCCCTGTTCCTGCTCCAATGTCGTACACAACAAGCGGCTCACGGGGGTCAAATTTCGCCCGCATCATTGTCACAAGGTATTCCGCCAGCACCCAACCGTAGTGAGGCTGAAACAGTTGCGTTGGTGTGATGCAGGCAGGAGTTGATTCGTGAATCTTGCCAACATAAAGCTCATAGTCATGCTGGTTCCGAAGACTGGCAAACGGCACGGGATCAAAGTAACCGCTTGTCATGAGTTGCCTGTACTTGCGATGCAACTTCGGATAATAGCCCCACTTCTTGTGGTAGAGAGCGAAGTGAATAAAGTCGCGCATGATGAGCGAGGTGCCCAGTGAGTCGTGGTCGGCGAGTGCCCCGCCCTCAAAGACAATGAGGTCCTCAAAGAGTTTTTTGTGCCGCGCCACACGTCGTTCTTCTTCCTGAGTCGCAAGTTCGTCCAGTCTGGACTCAGACATGACGTGGCTCCCGGAGGACACAATCGACGGCATGCCTCCTTGGGCAGTCGATAAGGAGGCGTAATGAACTGCGGCGACGCCGTCATGATGTGAAGCAGCCGTGGCATCATTTGTTGTTGCTGCTGCAGAAGAGGAAGTGCCAGTGTCCACCAGTGCTTCATGGCCATGGGAATTGCAGGAGGGAACAAGTCCGCCCCCGTCACTATCACCCCCATCGGTGCCGTTGCTATTGTTATCGCCACCACCACCACCGCCGCCAATCTTTGTACTAACGCTGCCGGTGGCAGTCGCGACATGCCGGCAGCTGGGCGGCAACGCCGCACCGCGCGTTAGACCGCCGCAGCCGCAGAGAAGCCGCCCCAACGGCGGGAGAAGACGCATACAAAACGCCCCGCCCCTCCTTTATTTTAATTATTTTTTCCCTCTCCCCTTTTTCTTGACTGAGTGCTTGTTTGTTTTTGTTTGATTAATGTTCTTCTTTCCTTTTCTTCTGTGTTTTTCGTTTTGAATGCCTGTGTTCCTCCTTCTCCCGGCCCTCCGCCAGTTATGAGCAGCAACAGCAGCATTGCAATACCAATTCCAGCGCCGTCCGCAGCAGGAGCAAGAAATAAAAAAAAAGAATGAGAATAATCCGTGCGTTTGTGTGATTGTGTCTGATGCGCACGTCTCCCTTCCGTACGACTTTAGTTTTGTTGTTTTTTGTTTTGTTTTTTTTTCGTCCTTCCACTTTTTTTTTTTTATTCATTTCAACAGTTCGTTTGCATACACGCTGCACGCACGCAGAGAAATGCGGCCATGCACAACAGCAGTAGTCACAAGAAAAAGATGATTCCCCACTCCCACCCACCTCCCTCTTCCTTTCACTTCTCGTGAGCGACGGAAGGAGCAGGTGTCATGTTGCGGAAAAAACGTCATCTCTTCTTCTCTTCGGCATGTGACGAACAGGTGCCTGCTCACAAACGCAATAAGTTGCGTTCCCATATCCGGGAGCCGACTCCACCCCGCCCGCGTATCACACATCCATATCCACAGACTGCTCCCCCGCCCCCCTCTCTCTCTTTCTCTCTCCTCATAAAAGAGCCAGAGCGAGTCAGTCATATTTGGGTGAAATGGGTGCCATTTCATGTGCATCACTTGGATAAGGTTCCTGGGGGCCATGGGCGGATGGCCACGTGGGGTCCGCGGGAAATGGTGGTGCACTACAGTTGTCGTTGATTTGAGGAGTGTTGCTATTCTCCATTCGTCTTCGCTTGTACTTGCGGAAATCTCGACGTTTACGGATGGAGAGACACGCGCAGAGGCCGTAGCCTTCGCCACCATTCGCCTCCTGCATTTGCTCCTGTAGGCCCCTTAAGCGTCGTCTTTCGCGTTTTTTCTCACGCTTTTCTACCATGTGCTGATACGTTGTCCGGTGAGTGCAGCAGAGATACAAGTGAAAGACTATGAGATGTCCGAGAACGCACATTCCCACTGTGCACAACGCTACGGTAATAAAGAGAAACAACAAGAAGACTGCGTAGTTGCTACTTTTATAGCGGTGCTCCAGGAGATCCTCGTACTTCTCCCTCGCCAAAATGGCATCCACAATGATGTACAACCCAATCGCCAAAATGAAGGCCATGCCACACCACGCCGATCCCATGAAAGCACAAAAGGCCTTGTAGTTTTCTGCACCTACACATGAATTTAACCAGCGGCAATGATGATCAAATCCGGGGACACACTTGTCACAAACCCCGCAGTGTTTGCTGCCGGCCTGCACAAAACGACGGCAGAAGACGCACGGCTCCGTGCCAGGTGGCGCGGCCTCTTGCGTTAGTCCTGTCTGCTCCAGCCGCGGTAAATCCGTGCGAAATATAACAGGATCCTCAATGTGGCTAAGGGATAGCGAGACCTTCAACGCGATTGTGACCGTGAAAAGCACCCCAGAGATTATTGAGACAACAATCATCAACGTATTCTCCAAAAACGGCACATGCAGGGTGTAGTGCAGGATGGCCAGCAATATAATAAAGGACCATGCCACAATCTGCAATAAATCTAACGGGCACTCAAAACCAGAACGTCGCGGCCGTACCGGGTCGCCGTATACATCTAACCATTGCCCCTCCGGTGGATCACAACAAAGCAACGACATCTTGCACTACACACCCTTCCCCCTCCTCCTCTCCTCCCTCTCTTGTGCAAAAATCTCGTTTTGCT
>NW_001849560.1:240391-271552 GCF_000209065.1 Trypanosoma cruzi
CAAATGTCGGGGACTTCACCTTCAGCTGCTCAATGAGGCTCTCCACCTCCCGTACGACCTCCGCCTCATATGCGGCAAAGTCCGCCTGCAGGTTCGCCTCGCTGTATAGCCGCTTCACCACGGCGACCTTCGCTGGGTCCTTGTCGCCGTAGTTGGCCTTGAACTCGGCCACCTGTGCGGCGTTGGCTTTGCCCAGGAACGTCACGGCCAGCCACGAGCACTTGGCGTCCTCAATGTCGGTACCGACCTTCCCAAGTTGTTCGGGGGGAGTGAAGCAGTCCATGACATCGTCCTGCACCTGGAAGTATTCCCCAATCAGATGTGCCACTCGCTCCACCAAATTCATCTCGACGGAGGCGGCTGCTTCGCTTACGAAAAGTCCCATTACGAGTGGCAGCAGGTACGTGTAAAAGGTTGTCTTGTACTTCACTATGCGCTTGTAGATGGCCGGCGTAAATTCGGCGAAGTCGGTAGTCATCGGCTGAGCCACCTCTGGGTCCAGTTTGTTGGAGTCACACATGGAGGTGACATCATACATCTGCCCAACCGCCGTCGCGTAGTCAACTTTTTGGAAGAGGCAAAGCAGATCCTTCAAAAAGGGACGATCTGCAAAATAATGCCACGCCATAATTTGCGTCCATGACTTCAGAATGATACCGTCGTTAATGGCACACTGAGTCGTGACGCCAGGAAAACGGTACCAGCACGGTTTTCCACGACGCATCACGCTGCCGTCCATGATGTCGTCCTCCACCAAGTAGTGAGCCTGAAGAAACTCAATCATCCAGCCACCGACGCAGGCATCGTGAAGGATGCGCTCCTTCGTCGCCTCATCGTGTTGGGTGACGGCCAAAAATCCCTCCGCTACGTTCACAACCGTCATGCCGCGAAAATATTTGCCGCCAAGGCACGTTGTGTCCATCATGATGCGGAGGTATCTGGCACGGTTTGGGTCTATCTCGTATTTAGACTGCAGCTGATCCAACAGGAATGCCTGGACCTCGTCGTACACACTCAAAAACCGCTCCATGGACGCCATCGCAAGATATAAACAATAAAAAAATAATTCAGTAATCTAAAATAATTTTTATTGCTGCAGCAATATGCACATTTCAACAGGCACAAGTACCGCAATCAACAATGAACACAAACACACACACACAAAAAAAAAAAAGGGAGTGGAGTGGAATAAAAAAGAGAAAGGGGAAAACACGCAAAAGCGGTCATCACAACATTTCACGGAGGGGGGTTCACACGATGGGCAATAAACACACGCAGACAAATATCAACCCAAACCATTTTGCGCATCTTTCTTGCGGTAAAAGAGGAGCGGAAAAAAAAAAAAAAACGGAAAAAAGAAAAAATATATATATATATATTTATTTTTCCTTTGTTTTTCCACTCATGGTCCTTTAGACACATAAAAAACTACATATGGGCAAACACACACATATATATGGTTTTGCAGCAAGGCCGGCACTGGTGCAGATAACGCATTGTCCCCCCACCTCGGTGCGTCAGACCAGTCCTTCTCCCGGCATTTCCCTGAGGCCGTTGCTGCCCAAGTGTGTGTGTGTTGGCAGCAGTTATACGCCACCATCCATTGCCCCTTTCCGAGCTTCTTCTCATTCTTTTTGTAACCCCCTTTTTTTTTCACCCTTCATCCTCCCCCGCTTTTTCGTCCTCATTTTCCTCCTTCGCTAATGTTCACCCAAAAGCAAGACGGGGCCTCCTCCGATGCCGCGGGTGCGGTCGGTATCTTTCAGCAGCAGGTTGATCTCGTCTACAAGGCGCAGGCAGTCCGTCTTGGCGCCCAGATAATAACTCTCTTTGCCCTTCAGCCGCACAAACTCCTCCAACGAAAAGTTGGATTGTCGCAAGTGCCGCAGACGCCCTTCAAGCGTCGATACGGAGCGAAAGGCGGCTTCTTCATTAAGGCGCTTCCGCAGCGCCTCGTTGGACGCGCTAAGGGCGTTTAACTGATGCTTGCTGGAGTCCCGAAGCTTCACCAAAAATGCCCGCTCCCGCACGAGATCCTCATGGCGCTTTTCAACATTGCGGCGCAGTCCATCCAAGTCGCTGTATCGGATCATCTCCTGCGACTGTTCTTCCATCTTGCGTGCATGTGCCTGTAGCTCGGCATTGATTTTGATGTCTAGGTTCTCCACCTTTTCAAGCTCCATCTTACGGTCCAGCAACTCCCTTTCAAGGCGCTGATGCGTCACCTGGTCACTCTCGATTTGATTGCGCCGCGCGTCCACCTCGCTCTCTAGCGCATGCAACGCATGGGATGCACCCTCAGCCGGCATCTGCTTCTGTAGCTCCAGCGCCCGAGAGATGCGTTCGAGTAGCAACGAAATGTTCGACTGCACTGTAGCAATCTTTTCGGATTCCTCCCTTTGCCTTTCAGGAAGGGAATCCATAAAGGACTGTAACTCGCGGTCCTTCTCTTGTAGCTCTTGAAATGCCTTGAGGTTCTCACCACTGTAGCTTTTTAACTCCTCATCCAGGGCATTACAGCGGCTCTTAGACTCGCCGAGGGCATCGCGTGTCTCGTTCACTTGACGCTCCAGCACCTCAATATCGTTGCGGGCGGTTTTCACTTGTTTGATAAGTAGTTGTCGCTCCTCGTCTACAGAAAGGGCACACTGTTTTGTGAGTTCCTCTCGTAGCTGCCGTTTGCGCAGGATCTCCCGCAGCACCTCCGCTGCCCGTCTCTTGTCCGTGTCTGTGGCGAGCTGTGCCATGTGTAGCTCTTGTTTCGCCGTCAATGTGCGCACCCGGTGCTGAAGGTTAAGTACGGCATCTGAAACAGCATAGGCCTCGTTCCGTGTGGTGTTGTAAAGGTTATAGTCCTGGTTTTCCGCCATAATGCGGCGATCAAGCTGCTGCATCTCCTCTTCCAATATCTGCAGGTTCTTCTTCGTCTGCGTCTCCACCTCCTTCACGTTAAGAAACATTTGGTCCACCTGCTTGCGCCGATCAACATTCAAATGCGTGAGCTTCGTGGCCTGATCTTTGACGCTATTGGCATCCTGCGATGTACTCTTCTCTACAGCCAAATTAATATCGGCAAGGGTCCCCTTTAGCTTTGTGATCTCCTCCGTCAAGTTTTTGCCGCGCTGATGCAGCTGCGTAAGCACGGAACTGTTCTTCTCGATGAGACTCTCCTGCTCGTTCAGTTGCTGAATCTCCGTCGTCAGCTCCGTGATCTTCGGCCGCAGCAGGCCAATGTAGTAGCTGCGGTCACCTACCTGACGCCCCGGCCCCGCATTTCCAGACCGCGTAGCTGCTCGCATGCCCTCCAGCGTCACTGGTGCCTTCGCTGCAATCGCCACTGGCTGCTGCAGGCTCCCACCCACGCCAGCCACCTGCGTCCCGCGCAACTGCGAGCCGGGCCGCATCTGCGAACCCGGACGCAGGCTTGAGCCTGGCCGCAGCCCACTTGTCTGTCCAAAGCCGGTGGTGCCTCCAAACCCTCCCTGCATGCTTTTGTTATTGATTCAAACGTAATTCTACTTTGTATTTTTTAGTGTGTGTGTTTTTGTGTGTTGTAGGTGTTGAATTTTCGCAGAAATTACAGCGCCTCTGCCTTCTAAATTTTTATTTCGCGGTCCGTATGTTGACCTGGCAAACAGCAAAAATTCACACTTGCTGCGGTACAAAATACAGGAGAAGCAAAAAATGAAATTTATATGTTTATATGTATATGAGCAAAAAAAAAAAAAAAGAAAAGGTGATGCAAGAAGATCACTGTAAGCATGCAAAAAATGCATGCGCCCCACTATGACTAGCAGCACCGAAGCCATTTGCTTTCGTCATCACAAGCAGTAGCAGCAGCACCACGACTGCTGCTTCTCAGGTAGGATAGAGAAGGCTCTGTGTGCTTGCAACGGATGTATATTCCTCGTACACTGGATTTGTTGCAACAAGATCAAATTACTCGACAAGGAGAGAAAAAGATGGTGGCAACGAAGATAATGATGGAAAAAAAAAAAAGGAAAAAGAAGAAGAGAAAAAAAAAAAAAAAAACAGGCTGCGAGCAAAGCATTTATTGTGCATTATATCATCCACTCGACCATCATTTCCCTTTCTTTTTTTTTTTTTTTTCGTTTTTCCTTCCTTCCCAGGCCCATCCCCCATCTTCTCCTCTTTCGCCTTTATCGTGCTTAAATTAATATGTTATCGCGGTATTACGACTTTTTCTCTCACGCATGCACGCGCTCCTTCTAGGCACGCATGTGACTGGGCCTGTCCGTGTTTCTTTGGCTTCATCGCTTGGCCGCAAACTCATGGCTGCCGTCAACTTGCTCTCACCAGTCCAGATCGTCCAGCCGGCTGCGTTTCTGCTGTTCGTGCTCAACCTCCTCTTCAATGACCAGACGCTGTCGTCGTACCGGCCTTCTTCCGCTAGGGCGTAAGCCAGCTGTCGTTTTGCTTGGCTCTTCCTCCTCGTCCTCGTCTTCCTCGTCCATGACAAATTCCGGGAACTCCTCGTCTTCCTCATCCTCCAGGGCATCAAACTCCGCCCGATCCTCCTCCTGGTCCAGTACACGCTCAAAAGCCTCGCGGCTACAGTTCATAACGCTATCGTAAGTGCCCTTCCGCAGTCGTTCCAGCAGCTCCTTCTCGACCTCCAGCTCTAACCGTGCCGCGGCCTCTGCCTTCTCCTCGCGGCGCAACAGCTTGTCTTCTTGTCTCTTATTAACAGAGACGTACTCCACCTTGGGCTCTAGCAGCATCTTACGACGACGCATAATGTACTGCTTAAGCCGCAGCAGGCGCGCCTTTACCTTATTTACAATTTTCTGGTCCCACCACTGCAACTCCTCATCAACCTGTGCCAAAGCACGTGGAAAACTAGCGTCAAGTCGAACCTTTTCCCACTGACGACGTGGTAGGTGGGCACGCTCTGCGGTCTTAATGTACAAAAAAAGCTCGTCTTCATGCTCAATGATCGTTGCATACTGCGCGTTGGAAAGCGGACAAACACCTCGTTGACACAAACCCGTCACATTATACGGATTGCGGCAGAAGCGCGTCTTCTCATCGTGTGTTTTCACCTTAAATGAGCAGAAGGTCTGCCCCATTATGTTCCACATCGCGTCATCGTGATTCATTTCTTCTGTATACTGTGAGTTCTTGGCAATGTAGATATTTTTTTCTTTTATCCTTCCTTCTTTCGGGATATACCTCAGGATTTGTGTGGCGGTGTGCTTGCAGCTAATTGGTGCACTTCACCTCCCCTCACTTCCTGTCGTTTTCCGTCCTATTGTTTGTTAAACAACTTGTGTTGTTGGGGGATCCCTCTCTCTTTTTTTTTTCCCCTCCTGCTCTCGTGCTCGACAGTGTGAAGTAAACGACGTGACCTTGGGAAAAGCACAGTAGAAACAAAAAAAAGGGAAGGTGAAAGAAAGAGAATTGGAGGTCAACGGAGGAAATTCCAAAACAACAGACACACACACACACACACACACACACACACAGACGGAAAAACAACAGCATCAAAACTTTAAAAAGTATGCGTGTGGCGTCGTTGTAGCTACACCCCTGTCGACGGTCGTTCACAGTCAATGCCAATGCTCCGCATCAGTGCGTGGTCGCGGCCAATAAACTCACCGATGGCGGAAATGGCGGTTGTGCCGAAAGGGACATGCAGGGTCCTCAGTTTGATCGCCTCCGTCAAGCAGCGCTCCATGTCCCCAGCAAGAAACAACGTCACGACAAGGGCGCAGCGGTGCTCGTGGCTCTGTGGATCTCGGGCCAGTGCCTCCCGCAGTTTCCTCTGACTGCAGGTTTCACTGCGCCACGTGAAAGGTGCTGCGGTTACTAGTCGATTTGCAGCCCGCACACGCGCAACATCGCTGCCAATCTCCCCACAAAACGCAGAGTAGTCTTTTTCTAAACGCTGCATTTGCACATCCGCATTCTTTCCCTGAACCATTTTTGCCAATGCCACCCACGCCAAGCAAAGAGCGGTGCTTCCGTCGACATTCTCGTCCCCGTCGCAATGTGGCCTAACCGCGTCAAGGGTGTCGAGCGCACGGTGAAAAAACTTCTCCGCGTAATCCGCCTTGCCTTCCGTCATCAGTCGCTTGCCCACCCCCACCAACCTCGATACATCCACTGATATGCATGCAGCGTCAGCGGTGGTGCGGGGCAACGAAATTGGAAACACCGCAACCTTCCCACCACGCTGATAAGATGTCAAGCGCCTGCAGACATGATCCACGTCTTCTATCATTACCTCCACAGGTCCTTTAAGTGTGTCTGCAATGGCCTGTCGATGCACCACAGCCAACAGCGGCGTGCCCCTTACTTTTCCCAGCTGTTCCTTCGCCGCCAAAAAGGCTTCGCTACCGCAGTCCCAAAAGTGTAATTGTACTTTTGTGGCATGCCTCACAGCAGCAGAGCGCACAGCATCCTCCAGAGCCGTTAAATCCGCCGTCGTCACTTCGTCATGATACGCCTCATAACATAGCAGGAGTCGATCGTCGCTATTCGGGGCGAAGAGAGCACGAAAATCTTCCACGCTACTAACGAAGCCTGAAGAAAATGCAGACGCCTCCATTGCCAACTCTCACGTGAGCAAGCATCCATGTACAAACAAACGAACACACATACACAAGAGTGGGAAAAGAAAGGGGAAACACGGACGCATAAGAGCCGTTATTCAAAATTAAATCAATAGCAATTCCCCCCTCCCCAGACACACAGACAGACAGACACATGCACGAATGCGGTTACGGAATCTTTTGTACAATGGGTAGAGAAAAAAAAAAATAAAAAATATTAGCCTCTGTACATCATACCTGGTCCGAGTGGTGCGGTATGCACCCACGCAGAATTAATCACCCGAGATCAGCGGTCTTAAATTCAACCGTTGATACATGACCTCCGGGGAGGTGCGAACACACAACCCAGAGTCGTACAGCACGTAAACTTTGTCCGTATCCACTGTATAAACCCCCTCGCCGTGTGGTAAATCATCACGCCATGTTCCGGAAAATTTGCCCCCACCGCGCACTTTGACTTCCCCAATTCCGTGCTTCTTGTCGTCTAGCCAACCTCCAGCGTACACCGTTTCATCGGAGCGGTACACGCCGTGTCCAGAACGTTTGCCATGACGGAAATCACCAGTATAACTCTGCCTATTTGTAGGACTAATGAACTGTCCTTTCCCATGATACATTCCATTGAGCCACTCACCCTCGTAGGTGGAGCCATCCGCATACTTACACTGCCCACGACCCCGAATAGATCCAAAATACCATCCTCCCTCATACTGCAAAGAGGCACTTGTGTATGTCCCAACGCCATGTTTGTCCCCGTGATGCCATTCTCCCGTGTACGTGTCGCCATTGAAATAAGTCATAGTCCCACGCCCGTGTTCACAACCATTCACCCACTGTCCCTCGTACTTGCCGCCGTTCGGAAAAAAATACGTTCCTGTACCGTCATACACGCCATTCAGCCACTCGCCCTTGTACACATGTCCATCATTGTACACATACTCGCCATACCCCTGCAGATGTCCATCCACAAACTCCCCAGTGTAAATGCCCTCCGGCTCTACCAGCTCCCCACGACCGTGCCATTTGCCGTCCTGCCACTTCCCGCTATAAAAGGTACCGAAATCAGGACTGTGGCATGAACCGGTACCATTGCGCAGACCAAGAAACCATTCGCCCTCGTACAAGTCATTAGCAGTCACTCGCTTCATATAACCCGTGCCGTGCATACGACTACCTTTCCAATTACCCTCGTATATGTCGCCATTATCAAAGACAATTGTTTGATATCCCTCGGGCCGCAATGTGGTCTGGCGCTCACGGATAACAACAACAAGGCTAGCCAGGAGCTGCTGTGTAATCTCTGACGCCTGTCTGTCGACAAAATCCAACTCTTTTCGCCGCTCGATCTGAGCGCGAAGAAGTTGTTGTCGCGCCTTCTTTTGTTGAATCCTCTCCTCATCTTCAGAGTCGCGCATGTCAAAGGCCAGCCCCGCCTCTCGCTGCATTTCAAGCGACTGGCGGAGAATTTCTGCGCCGTTCGACGGAAACGCAAGTGGATTAAACATCGTTGGCCTTCCCATGGAGACCGACGATGTCGCCGACCATGTATGGGCGGCGGTGGACATCCCAAAATGTCGCCAACGCAGTCGTCACCGTTGCAAAGAACCACGTCTCTTACTCTACTATAGGAGAAGGGGGGGAAAAAAGACAGAAAACTCGTCTTACCACTCACACCAGCAGCAAACACACATGTTAGTGACAAGAATAAAAAAAATTTAAAAAAAGAGAATCAAGAAAAAAAAAACGGCGCAGTAAATGGCATTCCGTAAAATAAAAAGAATTAAAAAATCAAGGTGTCCCACTCTATTTTTGTCTTCGTTGACATTCGCCTCCTCAGAAAAAAAAAAACAAAACTCACGACAAATGCTCTACTTTCCTCGCATCTGCATCATGACGTTCTTAAACTCGTCGAAAGAGACCTCGCCGTCGCCGTCCTCGTCAGCCTCCGCAATCATCTCCTGCAGCACATCGTCCCCGGGGTTCTCACCCAGCAGCTTGGCCACCTCCTTCAGGTTGGCAAACGATATCTTTCCCTTCTTGTCGAGGTCAAACAGCTGAAACGCCTTCAGTATCTCCTCCGGTGAGTCCTTCTGCGCCATGCGCGACTTCACCACACGCTCAAACTCGCCATACCCAATCAGGCCGTTGGAGTCCGTAGACATTGTGCGGATCATACGCTCCACCTCGTCGCGTGGCAGGTCACCAAACCCAAGCCCCTTCATTGCCAACGCCATCTCTTCCGCGTCAATGGCACCAGAGCCGTCGGCGTCGAAGAGGTTGAACGCCTCACGGATCTGTTCGTCAGTAAGAGCCGCCATCGATATTCGTTTTTGCTTTAATTTAAAAAAAAAAAGTCACAAAAAAGACCAAATGGTTTTTTTTAGAAATGTGTAAAGCGTCTTTCTAATCCCTGATCCCTACGCGCAGAAGGGCAAATGGTGTGCCACGGCCATTTTATTAGATAGAGAAGTGTAAAAGATGGGAAGGAAAATAAAAATCACTGGCAGTTTTTTCCGTGCAAGCTGAAAAAAGACAGTACATATTGAAACAGATTACGGTAGTAAAGCAGAAAATTCCATACAGGCAATCTCATCTGTTTCACCTTCTCTTCCCTCCTAAAAGTGCAAAAAGTAGCATCAGACAGAAAAAAATTTTTTTTTAAATTGGTGCAGAAGAACCTTTTCTTGTCTCCAAATCCCTTTAATAATTTGCCTCACGGATTCGTAATTTGGGCAATAGACAATATATATATATATAAGAATATTTGGTCGCGGTCTGTACCCGTTTGTATTTTTATATTAATACAAATGCTCTACTTTCCTCGCATCTGCATCATGACGTTCTTAAACTCGTCGAAAGAGACCTCGCCGTCGCCGTCCTCGTCAGCCTCCGCAATCATCTCCTGCAGCACATCGTCCCCGGGGTTCTCACCCAGCAGCTTGGCCACCTCCTTCAGGTTAGCAAACGATATCTTTCCCTTCTTGTCGAGGTCAAACAGCTGAAACGCCTTCAGTATCTCCTCCGGTGAGTCCTTCTGCGCCATGCGCGACTTCACCACACGCTCAAACTCGCCATACCCAATCAGGCCGTTGGAGTCCGTAGACATTGTGCGGATCATACGCTCCACCTCGTCGCGTGGCAGGTCACCAAACCCAAGCCCCTTCATTGCCAACGCCATCTCTTCCGCGTCAATGGCACCAGAGCCGTCGGCGTCGAAGAGGTTGAACGCCTCACGGATCTGTTCGTCAGTAAGAGCCGCCATCGATATTCGTTTTTGCTTTAATTTAAAAAAAAAAAAGGTCACAAAAAAGACCAAATGGTTTTTTTTAAGAATGTGTAAAGCGTCTTTCTAATCTCCGATCCCTACACGTAGAAAAGGAAAAGTAAACGCTATAAGGACGCAAGAAATTCACAATTAAAAGATGTCTTATTATCCAGTAGTAACCAAGAATAAGAAAAATGAACTCTTGACTGTACCTTTTTTTCTTACCTTTTTGAGCCGGAATGACTCGCCAGCCCACTCAGGCTGGTTCACCAGATTCCACGCAGACTGTTCCTTAGAGAAAGCGGCAATGCCATCCCTCGCCTCTCCTCTGCGTTGTTTTTAACCCCTCTTCTTGCCGTGATCGTTCTTGTTTCTTCTCAAAATCGGTCCTCCACGTTCTGCACCGCAAGGTACAAAATGGTGCCGACTATCGACCCCACCGCCTCAGAAGCCCAATACACCCACAGCGATGCCATAGGTGTGCAACCTGACTCTGAGAAGGAAACAAAGCAACGGACAACTATCAAAGCGGTGGCGACGGAAGGATTGAAAGCCCCACCGGAAATCGATCCACACGTCAATCCGCCCACAAGTACCGCAGATCCGATAGCAAAACCGTAGAAATTATTATTGCGCTGCTTGCTGACAGCAACATGGAGAACGACAGACGTTAATACAAAAGTAAAAACACTTTCAGCCAAAAATGCCCGCAGCATTTGCAAAAAGTCCAGACCCATATTAGGTACGGGAAATTCATTGCCATGGATCAGGACGCAATAGAAAGCAGCAGCAACCCCACCAAGCATCTGTGCAATAAAGTAAAACAGCATACGGGTCTTTCCAAAGTTGGCAGAGCTGAGAAATACCGCAAAAGAGACCATTGGATTCAGGTGTCCTCCGCTCATGTAGCCAAAGGAGAACACCAGTGACATAAGCATAAAACCGACAGAAAAAGGAGCCATCTCAGGGTTGTTGATGCCACTAAGAGGATCGGTAAGCACCAATAAAAAGGTCCCTATAAATTCTACAATCACTGCGGACATGAATTCGTTAAAATAACACCGCTGTATAAAAGCGAACCTTTTCACACCACTAGATGGGATGGCAACGTTACTTGCGCCATTATTTTCATTCTCTGGCTGCGTCGTCGCTGTGTCAGTTGACAGCATTTCGTGCAATTATCCTGAAATTTTTTTCCAAATAAAAAAAAAAAAAAAAAAAAAGAAATCAAGATATAACAACAAGGAAAACTCATACGTTTCTTTTTCTTCCTTTGCCAAATTTCACCACACCGATTCCTCCTATGCACTTCTTGAAGATTTGAAGTGACACACACATGCACATCCTCTCGTTTGCAAGATTTTCGTTTTCTTAAGCTGGTAGAGTAAAATGGAGAAAAAAGAGGAAAAAGGGAAAAAAAAACAAAAATAAAAAAAGGAAGTAAAATATATATATTCTCCTCTCTCCTGTCGCTCCTCCCCACCCCAGAGTCTTGTAAGTTTACATATGCGTGTGCCCGCACCCCCGCGCAGCCGTCAAGCAACGTCCAGCAGTGTCACCTCGAAAACAATGACAGTGTCGGGGGGGATCATACCAGGAAAACCAGTGGATCCAAATGCCAAAGAAGGTGGTATCGTCAATCGACTCCGCTCGCCCTTTGACATCTGCACAATCCCCTCATCCCACCCCTTAATGACCTCGCCACATCCTACACGAAACACAAAAGGCTTTCCGCGCTCGATGGTGGAGTCAAACCTCCTTCCATCAGGCAAAAAACCGACGTAGTCAAGAGTCACAATGCTTCCTTGGCGTGGGATCGTCTTACCATCCCCTTCGATGATTTTGTCCATAAGTACGCAGTCATTCGCCGGCATTTCTTTTTATCGTACTTTTTTGATTGCGTTCTAAACGTATAATGAGCCCCCCTTCTTTTTTAATCTTTTTTTTTTTTTTTTTTTTTTTTTTGACTTCGTAGATTCTTGCTTCTTTTCCCTTCCCTGGGAAATTCGATTTCAGGTGCTTTTATGCCAATTGCTCCGCCCCGAACGAGAAGTCCTCCTGGTGAAAGCACCAGACAAAAAAAATAATAATAATAATACCAAAAAAGGAGTGAGGGAATCTCCTGAAGTTCACTCTTCCCACAGAACCTAAACTGTGCTTAAAAAAAGAAAGAGAAGAAAGAAGAAAAGATAATATAGCGCAAATTGAGTTCCACTTGTGAATGCTGTTGTTTTTGTCGTCAAATTTCTTTTTTTTCTTTGCGAGAGTCAGAAGTATTAGCGGAGGGACCTGCGATCAAATTATGCCATTACCCCAATAAGACATTTTATTTTCCCTCTCCCATCCCCTTGTTTTTTTTTTTCCCTTTTTTTTCTTTATCCCTCCGTGTCTGTTCATTTCCGTGCAGCTCCTGCGTGCAACAGAAATGAGCGCGTATATTCTTTTGCCAGACCGGGCGCAGAAGTTCACACCGCACACTCAAATTCATTTATTTCTCTCGCATTGTTATTTTCATCTAGGTGATAAATCCGGCACCATTTCTTCGTGCGGTATTTATGTGGTGCCGTTTTTACGGTCCTTTTTTTTTTTTTTTTCGTCGTTCCCCGTTTTGCGCAACTCGCAATTAATATAATAATTGGAATAAAAGAAAAGCAGGTGCTCGTACAAAATCTAGTCAAAGATATCCCTCACTCACACGCACACAACAACAACAAAAAAAAAAAAAAAGATGTAAAAAAAAAAACCTGGTACTTATTTCTTTTTGAGCAGAAGCATACGCATAAACCAAGATAAATATTATAACATATATATATATATATATATTTATATATTTATATATTTATATATTTATATATACATCCTAGCGGGGTATATAAGCCTCAAAATTAAAGTAAATCATAGAGTATAAATGTACATAGATAGATTCATTCCAACAGAGGTAAAGGAACTGCTAACTTTTGTCAGTTGTATCGATTTATAGTATAGCTTTTTCATGAAAGCCACCTTTCACCATGATCAAACACAAAAGGCAGTAAAAATAGTAAAGTCAAAAAAAAAAGAAAAAAAAACGCTTAATATGAGTTTTGCTTGCAATACAGGCTATTCCCGACTCATCAATATTAAAAAAAAAAAAAAAAAAAACATGTGCAATCTCTCTTTTTTTTTTTCCTCCCTCTGATGGGAGTGACTTTGTTTCCCACTCTATTTCATCCAGCCGCCTTTTTGGTTCTCATTTTTTTAGCTCAATTTAAGCTATACAATTCCCGTGAACGATAGCTTGCTGGAGATGACACCCCATAGTCTTCACCACTGATTTCGAGATGCGACCACACATAGTTAAAAACTCTTCATCAATTATTCAATCCGTCCATATTCAAGTTTTGATATTGGCGCCTCACGTCGATGTGTATAAATTACATCATGCACCATTATCGTTGCCACTTCTCTTCATCGTTCCATGAGCCATATCTACATATTGGTTTTCTTGGATTTATTTTCCTTAGAATACTCGAATATGATGCATGATTGATTGTTTGAATAAGCCAAGACAGTTTATATTTTCCCCAATCAGTAAGGGAAAAAGGTTTATTCAGTTTTTTCTTTCTTTTTTTTTTTATATATATCACTTCTCAACGCGCAAGAAGTCTCACTCCTTTACGAATTTTTAGGTAAAAAGGGTAGAGTAAATTGTAATGGGGTAGGGAAGGAAGCAGAAAAAAAAAGGCAATTATTAACGTGGAATAATATAGAAAACCGGAGAAGTAAAAGAATAGGGATCATACCGCCACATCCCTCGTAATTTCCGGCAAGCTTGCAAATTTGAAAATGGGACTGGAGGCGGCGGAGATGGAAATGGAGACGCAGAAGTTTGGTTTATTGACAAAAAAGACTGCGTTGTCGACGCCGTAATGGGGGAAAACACAGAATTTGGCATCTCCACCACCAGTGTGCCACGTGGTAGGTGCTTTGATCTTTCTATTAGAGTTCCTCGGGTATTGGCGAGGGCTGCCAACTGTTCTCTGCATCTGGGGGGAACCAGCCAAACTCCTTCCACATTCATCACGCTGTCAAAAAAGACACGATGATGATAGGAAAGCAGAACTGTCGTCGCATCGTCTCTCAGGGTTAACCACACACATCCTTTTCCCCTCTTAGAAGTTCTGTTTCGGTGGTTTTCTACAGAAACAAAAGATTTGGGAGGCAATTGTAAAACCGTCAATAAGAGCCATTTGATCATGGGCACTGTACCATCACGGCGAAGCTGACCAATGAACATGCGCTTGTCAGAACAAGTTGAGCACTCGCTACATGGTTTGCTGCACGCCAAGGGAGAACCCGGCATAGGTCCATACTCCAAGCATGCACATAATCCACGCGCAGGAGCCAGCTGAGCTTCCAGTTTCCGTTCATTCACCATGAGGTCCTCATGACAGGGAATAAAAAGACCGGGTATTTCGCTGTAAGGAATTCGGCACACAGTCACAAAAGAAAAAGAGAGAAAAAGAAACTGCTTGTTTACTCCTCTCACTTGCAGCACACAACGCCATGACAAAAAGCTTAGTACGCGAAGCAATATGTCATTTTGAAGAAGGATACTTGAAAAGGCACGTTTAGCCTCTTTCTTGCCCTGGAAGGGATTTTTGACCCGCTCAGCAACGCTGTCAGAATCCCCAGCCGAGGATACACTGGTTTCTGCATCTGCCACGGTTTTCAGCGGCTCAGTCAAAGAAAGAGAAACACGCTTCATATCCGCCAGACCCATCTCAGCTGCAAGACGCTCAGAGCTCAGCATGCTATATCCCTCTCTTAAGTATTTCGACGCGGCCTCAGCAACAAGGTGAAACATGCAATCCCTAATTTCTTTGTTTCCCATACGACCCCAAGGGCCTCGTGCGGCTCTAGGGAGTGCCTCGAAAGTTCCACCACTGATGTGGATTGCCCTTATCCTTCTTTCAACTCTTGTGGTCCTCCTTTTCATTTGCGAGAAGAAAAATAAATAAATAAATAAACACCTTTTCCTTTTCTATAAAAAATAAGAAGGTAAAATAAAGCAAAACGCTGTCTTCATGCAGAATCGGTTAAAAACAGAAACATGTAAGACAAATCAAAACACACAAGAAAGAAAAAAAAAGCTCAATCGTCGTAACCCTAGTATCGCGGGGAAATAAGGTCTAAAACCTCCTTTCCAGGCATAGAGTGTAAGGCGCGTTCGCCACAAAGAGCCCTCTGTGCTTCCTCAAGCTTTGCACCGCTGCTCTGCCCGCAATCCGTGATCCACGCACGACTCACTGGCACACCACAACGTGAGCCACACAACGCAGCCACCCGCTCTACGAGATCCCAACCTTCTAATACTTGTCCGCATACAACGTACTTTCCATCCAAATGTTCATTCCTTCTCATATTAAAAAAAAATTGCGAGCCATTTTGATTGGGACCGCTGTGAGCCATGGCGACAGTGCCTGGAAGATGTTTTCCTGCTTTTCCTTTAAAACTTTCATCTGAAAAGGGAAATCCAAAAACACTAACATTGCCACGGCCATCTTTTGTCAAAATGTCGCCTCCTTGCACAATGAACCCAGGTATGATTCGATGAAATGGAATCCCCTTGTAATACAAAGGGCATTGAATAACACCCCGTTCACCCGTACATAGTGAACGGAAGTTTTCACTAGTTTTAGGTACCGTATCATGAAAAAGTTCTATAGTTACCTGGCCCAATGCATCCCCTTCCACTGTAATTTCAAAAAAAACAACTGGATTAACCTCATTCAGTGGATAAGAAAAAATTTTGCGTATTGGACCTCTGTGAACCCTCCGCACCAAGCGCGTCAAGTAAACCATGGATTGTATCGAATAGAATACTCCTATTCAGAAACTGTATCCCACTACAAAGAATTCAAAAAAGAAAAAAAAAAAAAAAACAGGTAAAAGATTTGAGTTAAATACGCCTGCGTCATTCAACAGAAAGATAAAAAAAAAAAAAAGGATTATCTTGCCTGCCTTCATTTTTTTTTTTTTTTTTTTTTTCAAAATCTGCGTCACAGAAGTAATAAGGAAAAAAATGCATACATAAATGTACTTCTGTTTCTTCTTCTCTTTATGCTAGTGCTATTACATTTTTTTTTTCATGTTTTTTTTTTTTCTTTCAGTTTTCCTTTTTATCCACACTAAAAACAATTTTTTTACCTTGTGTTTTACTTACCGCCAAAGCAGGCAAATAATCATAAAATGGTATTATTTCTTTTTTTTCTTTTCTTTTTTTTTTTTTTTTTTTTTTTTTGACAGTAGCACGACTTTCAAAGAAAAATAAGTGCACCCCTTCTCCCGGTCGACTCACTTGCTCTTTTATATCATTCAGTGGCTTCTGAAAAGTAAATAACGAAATATTTTTTCAGCATCCACACATAGTCTTCTTTTTCTGTTGTGGCGGTGGCGGTGGCGGTGGCGATGTGGGCTCCTCCTTTTTAGGCGCAGCAGCAGCAGGGACAGACTCTTTAGGAGCTGCCGCTGCCGCTGCCGCTGCCGCCTCCCTGAGAGTACGTTGCCTTTCTTCTTCTGCCTTCGCAGCCGCATACTCTTTCCTCTGTTTTCCCAAGGCCACCCTCCCTTCATCTCCATACATGGCCTCCATTAGTCTTTCAGCAGGAATAGAACCGGTGTTTTCCCTGTCTAGAACGTCAAAGAGCGCATCAATTTCGTCAGCGCTCAGTGCATCCTGACTTGAACCTGTCTTCGCGGCAATCTCCTGAAGAGAAACGCGAGTGAATAACCCATTCGGTGCAAGCACAGAAACGTGCTTCGCCATCATCCTTGCGTCCAAACAATTGTTAGGATTTTTTTCACAAAGCGAAACAAATTCGTCCCTTGTCAAAAATCCAGGATACCTTGCGGAATCAGTGGCCTCTTCTATAGAGGATAGCTTAAAACGGTATCCAGATTCAAGCGCAGCAACAAGTGCCAGAGATGGAGGAATGACTTTTTCTCCATCATCGCGCTGCAGGTGACGTTCCTCAAAGGCTTCAGCTGGAGAAATGGGCATGGTTCTTAATTTTTAAAAGAGAAAAAAAAAATTTCACTTATAACTAGACAAAACAATTAAAATGTATTTAGTTTACAAAAGAAAAAAAAAAGTCGGGAAAAACAAGAAGAAAAATCTTGCTACCAGGGCGCCATTATCTATTAACTAGTATTTCGCCTTGTCAGGTAAATATATCTCAACAATCTTGCGTTAAATATACGCAAGCATATGGTCTTCACAACTTTACAGTGGCTCCATGGATCTTGAGCTTGAAATAAACAACCCCATATCACCCACACGACGAAAAACAGAACCCATTTCGTTGGTAGTTGGGTCCATTTTGTTTGGATAGAGTTTATTCTTAAACAATGCCCAATCAAATTCATTATCAAACCCTTTTCCACTCCCCCTAGCAAGAGCTTGTGACTGCTGTGACGGCAAATAATACCTGCTTCCTCTCAAAGTTTCTGGAACTTCCCCATTAGAAGAAAAAGATGATTGTGCAACACGCATTTTTTGGATCTGTTTCGCCATCTCTTTAATTGCTTCATTACTTGAATACAAAGAAAGTGCATCATTTATAATTCTTTCAGCCTTGTCAATATCATCTTGGTATGCTACAGCAGCAGCCCACACTGCGTGACCCTTGGCCCCTGCACCGGAAACCGATTTCGCTTCGGGTTGCAAAAGTGCTGCCTCCCTTCCATTGTATTCGGCCTGTCTAAATTTCCCATTCAAGAGAGAGCTAATAGCTAAATTTGCATGTGCAGCAGCCTTTGTATCTGAATCATGACAAAAAAGCAGTGCATCCGCCAACATTGAACTTGCATCATCGTAATGGCCAAGATCGACACAGCCCTCAGAAATAGTTGTTAACAAGCAAATTAATTTCTTTTCGTCGGCCGCAGTGGTATCTGGGGGAGAAGCCACAGCTCCTACAAACTTACCTAACTCCTTACCAACCATATCGACCTTTTGTGCAGTCACACAAGATTCTTCGTCCTCTCTCCCAGGCAGCAATTTCTCCAGACTTTCTCTAGCCAAACGGCGGTGTGGTGTACTTCCTTCTCTCTCAATCAATTTCCGGTATTCAAACAAATCATCCAAAAATCTTTCCTTTAGCAAGGTATTAGACACCACAGCACGAAGTCCAGTAGGGGAAATTTTAAAACCAAGTTGCCTCTCAAATTTCTTTATTGTCGCAAGTAAAGGCGTGACGCTTGGTTTAACTGCTCTATAACCACGCGTGGGTTCCATTTCTGGAAACGCTTCAACCGCATCAAACAAATCTTTGGAAGCGTCACAAAGTTCTTCCAATGGGTCTTTTACAAAACAACAAAGCCACTCCTCTACTTCAATCGGTACGTGCTCTTGCTGATATGCTAACAAGAATTCCTGTAAACGGAATGGTGTTTCTCTGCCAGTAGGAAAACATCCTAGAGTCCACCAATATTTCATAGTATATGGCCCTGGCCCTCGTGGACCGGGAAATCGGTACAAATACAATGTCGGATTCATAGTCATATGCTTTTGATGCTTCGACCCAGGACACCAACCACCCCTCTGGTAGCTACGATAGATATAACTACGTGAAAAAATGTTGCGTGTCATCTCTTCTTTTTTTTATTTTTTTTTTATTTTTTTTTTTTTATTTTTTTGTTTTTTCTTATATATATATGTGCTCAGTTTAGAAAAACAAATACCCAGATTTCTTACAAAATATAATATTAAAGAAAAATAATAATAATAATAAAAGCAATGACTCACAATAAAATAAAATTATTCCCTCCATACTTCGCAAGCATATTAACTGCCATCTCATTCTCGTCATTCCACGGCTCGATTGTTCAACAAAAGTCAAAAAAAAAAAAAAAAAAAAAAAAGATTATTGGGCAAATTGTCTCAAAAGGCGTATCCAATTAATGTACTCCTCTTGCTCAAAAAAGTGTGCCTGAGCCATCATATACTCAGCAAACCCATTGTTCACACCACGCTCATCAAGATAGTCCAATATCTCGTCGGAAAAGTCATCATCCAACTCACTCAGCATTGGTCCACGATATCGATTATCTCTGCAGCTTCGACAAGAAAGATTACTCTTTTCGATAATCCTGTTGGAAGTACCATTCCTGCTCGTGCTCACTGAAAGCGCACCATAAGCATCCTCTAATTCTTCCCTGTTATTGTGAATTGCCAATGAATCCATCACCAACTCCATGTCAATGGAAGTCAATCCAAACTCCAAAGCACCCGGAAAGCGATTTTTCTGAACAAATAATGTGAAAAATAAATATTCCTCCTCTTCGCGTTCTCCATTGTCCATACGATACGTTCCCTCGTATTCCTTCACCTCCATCATTGCTACAGCATGTAAATGTTCTTTGCCACAATCACGAATCTCTACTGATTTTCGGAGATCAAACCTGTTGCTGCCTTTTACATGTTCCAACTTCCATCCCGCGGGAACCACAGGCTTCGGAGGCAAAAAGTCACGGAGTCCCTCCTCATTTTCTTCACGAATCGTTAGCTTGTGAAGCTTGCGATGACGACGGGGCAATACTTGGCGTTTCCTCTGCTGAGCCACTCCCTCATTTTTTATAGAAGCATCTAAGGCATGGGAAAATAAACGTTTCAGTTCATTTGTCTTGCAACACGAGAATAAACGATACATTCTGAAACAGTAAAAATAATAATAAATAGAAATCAATGCCGGAAAAAAAAAAAACTTTCTTCTTTTAGTGCGGGTTTCTGCTCTACCTTTATAAAGAAAAAATATGACCCCACGTGTTCTCACAACAATTTGAAAACGAATACCAATAGCAAAAAAGTATATATATAGACACACACAATGGATTCACTCAATGTCTTTCACAGAGAATATTCAGACACAAGACACCGTTCCACGTTGCAAACACGCCCGCGAGCAGAACAGACTCACAAAAAAAGCTAAGACAACAAAAATGACACGATCCAAAAACCTCAAAAACAAAAAAAAAAAAAAAAATCCAACTCACTCACCCCCGATCGACCGAGCCAAGAATTAATCACACAGCACGCTCACGGAGCCGACGACACCAGCAAACAAAGCTGAAACAGCCCCTTCACGCTCCATTCCGCAGACAGAACCACACGCCCCGTAGCCGCCGGGTTCGGAAGCACGCGGCGCCTCGTCCCCGTGTGGCGCGGGCCGCTTTCGCAACACGCCCCGGGCTTTTTCGGCAGCGTTTTTAACACCTGTGGTTTTTAAAAAACGAAAGGCGCTTCTCTTCTCCCACCGCGGTTTTTCCCCCGCCACCCGACAGGGCCGCTCGCTGCCTCCGGACCGTCTTTCTTTAGGAGCTTGTGAAAAGAATGTTCGCGGGCAAGCTGGCGTCCCTAATGTATATGTGTCCTGATGAAACGGAGATATATTTCTGTACGACCGTTCGCCCCTATTCTATGGACTTTTGACTGACCGCGAATAAAGGAATCAGGGAACCAATGACGCCTGGACGCTTTATAATTATTTTTTTTACAACCACACGGTATCCCCGCAAGCTGGTTGAAGGAAATGACAGTGGTTTCTTTGACACGGCGACGGAGTGGAGCGACATTGGAGCCCGCCTGTTGGACTTGGTACGCCAGTACGGCGATGTCCGGGTGCAGCTCACTTTTATCGATGAACACGGGCCGTTGGATGCGGTGGTGACCGTCGCTGCAACAATGGCAGGCCTACGCTTGCTTTCAGGAACCATCGCCAAGCACAGGGAGGATGCGAAGTATTGCGGGAAGTATTGAGAGTCTCCGGACGCCTCAAGTACCAAATTTCGAGGCTCAATTGCTCCTGCCCATCGTGTGCGGGCTGCCCGGGGGTTGGGGGTCCAGAAAGGGCTGACCATTGCTGGAAGGGCGGAGACTGAGCACCGACCACGCCAACGCCTTCGCCGACGCTCGGAATCGGCGTGCGCAGCTTTACTCGCAGGTGGAAGAGGCGCATAATTACTTGTCGGCGCGCGAATGTCACATTGCGGTGGCCGGCGGTCTTCTTGCGGGACGGAGACGCCGTGCCAACGAGAAGCGCCCACCTCTCGGAGAGGGCCGCCAGATGAGCCCCCACGCATGCATGCGCGACGATGGCATCAACACACGGCCACACCAACCGCATCGTTTGATGGCTGGGGGCGTGCCAGCATCCACGTTTCCCCAACGCACTCTCACGGGAGAGAGACGGCGGGTCAACACCCAAACGTCTCAGGGCAATGTGGGGAGACCACATCTCCCTCACTCGATGCCTTTGCCCTCCCGCACTTCATCCTTGGAAGATGACTCCGGTCCAGAGAATCAGTTACTGCATTTTCTTGCATTCGGCGTCGCCACTTTGGTCCCGCGTGTATGGAATGAGGGCGTCTCCGGTGTCCTCCTCGTCGACCTCCGATGCACATACAGTTATTATTGGCACCAGGCGGACGCTCAGGTTCAAGTTGCCTTTGACGGTTTGGTATTGTGCAGGCGCGCACTGGAGATAGCTCGGGATCCCACCGATCAGCTCATGAATTTTGGCAGGGCCCTACTGCGGACCTTCCGGATGCAGCTCATGATGGCGTCCGATCCCGGCATCCCGCTCTCCAAACTTCGCGACCGCCTTCACATGGCTGTTCACGGGGCCGACACCCTCGCGAGGGCAACCCAGCCTCTCGCGTAACGGCGAGCCACCCAACAACAACAACAACAACGACTGTTGCGATGCCGATTGTGTCGTATTTGTGGACACAACGCGTCTACATGCAACGTGCGCAGCCCAGCCAGAAGAAATGACTTGCAGCACGGACGACCGCCAAAAAACGGCGAGGGGCTGCCGGCCGCTTATGAAGGCGGAAGAAACCAGCCCCATCCCTTCCTGTATGGAGTCGCACCGCACCGCCGACGCTCCACCCGATCTTTCAAATCGCCCGACGCAATCGACAAGGGCAATGGAGCTTATCCGCCAACGACGCTCGACTGTGGTACGAAGAATCACCGACATCTCCGCTTTGGGCCAATATGAGGAGAGCAAACGAGGTGGCTTGAGAAATGTGTGCGCCGTCAGCGTGGGAGCGGGGAATGTCCCTAGCACGCAATTTACAACCTTATGCCGCACGCACGAACAGCCGATCAACGAGGAGAGCTGCGCGGCCTTTTGATGGCAATATTAGATGTGGCGCCATCGACCCGACGGCAGCACGCCAGGATGCTGCGGTCTATGTTGGAATGAATTCAACCCCGCTGGGCATGGTGATTCTGGGGCTACAAAAAATTGCGGCGCGATCGGAGACGAAACAGGCGCGCCCCTTGACAGAGGAAGAGATGAATCAAGTTATCCGCAGCCGGACCGATTGGAAGGAACGTGTTGTCTTACGACTTGCGTGGATAACGGCGAGCTGTTGGTTTGAGATTGCATCCTTGACTCCCAACAGTTTCACACTGGAGGCGGACGGGGCCTTAATTTTGGATTGGTCCGTGGCGCCGAAGACGGCGAGAGCGGATCCCCACTGCGCCTTTCGGTCCGTCAGGATACGAGGGCAGGACGCGTTCGACATTATAAAGTTATGCAGGACACTTTGAAACAACGAAAGCTTACGAATCTGACGGCTGCCAAAGTCGAACGAGCTCTGGCTCCTTGGGGTGCCACGGCGCATTCCACGAAACGCGGTGCGTTGCGGCACGCTGCTCAAACCGTGGGGACGCACAATTTTGACCCACACGTGATCTCGCAGTTGGTGAAGCACGTCAATCCGTTCGACCTTCCCCAGAATACGGTTCGATATTTGTGGAAGTACACCACAATGCTGACCCAAGTGTCGTCGCTGGTCGCATTGATGTGAAGGGAGACACTGCGGAAGGGCAGTAACCGTGGTTGAGAGCAGAGGAGCATTTTTCCACTATTTTAATCACAATCATGCTGCTACAATAACGAGACGCGCGACAAGGACGCGTCTGACCACTCCACAAGATGAACACGAACCATCCCGCTACAGCGAGTCAACGTGCCCGTATTGAATACCAAATTGGATCATGAGCCGGGTGCGACCGGCTACCTTGGAGAGACTCATGCAAGTTTGGGGACGCGTCGGGCGGTCCCATTTCCCTCCGCCTTCCTCCGGTAAGGCGCGCGAAACTCCACGGAGGATTCCAGCAGCCGACGCGCGATTATCAAAGGAAGCAGGAATTATCGAGGACGCTTTTTCTGCAAGAACAGTCGGATGGATAATACCTTTTTTGGTTGTGGAGGAGAAAACCACCGGTTTACGACGACGATGGATCGCGTGGCCGCGCGACAAGAACAGAGACGTCCCTTATGAGGCGAATGTTCCTCTTTTACATATCTCCCATTATTTGCCGCCTGTGATAGCTGAGGCCGCTTCCTGCCTGGAATTAAAGGCATCCTTTTTTCAAGTCTCTTTACCGCGGGAGACTCGGCATCTCTTTCGATGCCGCGTGGAGGACGGCACGCTGGTGGAGCCGACACGGCTCCCAATCGGATACAAGGTCAGCCCAGAAATTCTCCAGATTATTATTACTTCGGCAATTGCGGGGGTGACGACGGTGGTTCACCCCCTCTGGGCTGCACCTCCATTGGTGCGTGTCGACGTTTGGATCGATAATATGCGCATTGCAGGGTCGAAAAGCGGTGCGACATTGTGGGAAGCCCAAGTGCTTCGTAATGCGGACAGTTGTCGCGCTACGATAGGGAGGACCGCGAATCGGGCCCTGCGCATTACACCTTTCTGTGGGTGCAATTTGATTAAACTCACCGTGCGGTATCCCTGAGTGACAAGTTTGTCCGCTCTGTGCGCGCCATGTCAGCGCCCAATTCTTTAACCATCGCGGAAATGGAGGTTATGGCGTCAAGCTTTTTGTATGCGGCTGCCATTTTGGGCACGCAATTATGCGACTACCACTTTTTCATCAAGGCAGTGCGACGACGATTATGGGCAGTTAACCGGGGGATTGTGCTGGAGACATCCCCGGCGAACCTTCCGCCGTCAGTGGCTGGTTTGGGCGAGAGATTACGACAAATCATCGAGAACAATCGTAAGCGAAACAACAAGCCCACCGAAAAGGCATCAGCCGCCATCATCGCGGATGCATCGCTCCATGGATGGGAAGCCGTTTTTATTCCAGACTCCGGCGACGTTAAAATTGCCGGAGGGAAATGGGAGAGGAAGCCTTTTCTTATCATGCAGGCCGAGGCGCGCGGTACGCTTAGCCTTATCGCTCTTTTCCGCCCCCCACCATCCCTCAGCACGACACCAGCCTTGAAGTGGTGGTGGTTCAGGTTGCTCTGGACCAGAACCGTGATCTTATTGTCGCGAGTGCCTATATGAGACCACCACCGCAAGTAACGCAATCCTTCAGGCGGTTATTAACTGCCTTCCAGCCTCGTCGCCGCTCCTGCTGTGCGGGGATTTCAACATGCATCACCCACAGTGGGAGCCATTCTTGGAGTCTTCTCCAAGCGAGGTTGCTGCAGAATTTTTAGAACTGTGCACGGATGCGGGACTCACCTTGGTTAACACCCCTGGTGAGATCACGTATGTTCGTGGCACAAGAGAACGATCCTGTATCGATCTGACATGGTCAAAGCATTTGACTGTGTCAGATTGGTCAGCTTCTGTGTCGCCACTCAGCGATCATTATATGCTAACATTTACGCTGCATCAGGCATTTATGGATACCATACCTTCGGCACCCCCTTCGGCACCTAAGACGTTCTACAGTTGGGGAAGTGTAAATGGGATTTATTCATCAAGGACTTCGACGCACAACTTCCGGCATATGACTATAAAAAGCAGTCCACCGGCATTAAAGCTTTCACGAGAGCGCTTATTACTTCGTATCGACGACATCGCCCCCGCGGCATGCACAAGGATGGTCCCAGGCTTTGGGACGACACTCTCATGGAATCAAAGCGGATTGCCACCGACAGCAAGGCCCGCTACCTGCAGTTACCGACGCCCGACCGTGAGGCAGAAATGCAACGGACAAGGAGCCAATTCTTCCTCCTACTCCGAGAGCGCTTGCGCAACACGTATCTACGTCGCATCAGCAAGTTAAATCCAGGCGAACCACTCGCATGGAAATACATTTCCGGACGAAAAAAGGGCATCACTTCCACCTCCTACATCATTGTTGTTTGGAGATGGTCAACACACTTATAAAACAGCAAGGAGAGCAGCGAACGCTCTCAATCGCATCTTTTTCCACTTCACCCCTCTCACAAGGCAGTAAGGTTTTCCAAAGGCATCAAAAGACAGAACACATCTTTGGGCATTGTTTCTTCTTCTGTTTTTGGGCAGCAGAACAACAACGAGTCTGCCGCTACATCTAATTCAGTTTTTTCACTCTCATCTAGTTCCGAGCCGCAGGACAACTACGAGTCTGCCACCACATCTGGTTTAGTTGCTCATCTTCACTCCCCTCTTGATGCACCTTTTAATCGTACGGAACTGCTTGCTGCGCTACGTAATATGCCGTGTGGCAAGGCCCCCGGACCGGATGAAGTCTACAGTGAGGCGCTACGACATATTTCGTCAAAGGGTCTTCGATTCCTTCTTCGCTGCATTAACCACAGCTGGACGACCGGTGCGATCCCGGCTGAGTGGAGACGCGCTACCATCGTCCCACTCTTAAAACCCGGTAAGTCGCCGGAACTGCTTGAGTCATATCGACCCATCAGCCTTACTTCCATTGCATGTAAGGTTGCTGAGAAAATGTTACTGAAGAGATTGCTCTGGGTGTGGACGCCACACCCCCACCAGTATGCATATCGTAGTATGCGCACCACGACGATGCAGCGGGCACACCTGATACACGAAGTGGAGCATAATAGAAATCATTATTTCCAAGTGAACCTTCCCAAGAAGAGCGGTATTGGTAATCAACTCCACTACAGACCCCATCGGACTCTGCTGGTGTTGGTTGATTTCAGCAAGGCTTTTGACTCCATAGATCATCGAGTCCTCAGTCGCTTGCTGGCCAATATTCCGGGGGTGAATTGTAGAAGGTGGCCTAAAAACATTCTATGTGGTCGCTACGCGAAGACGCGAGTTGGTAACAGAAACAGCGATCGGCGTCCCATGCTGCGAGGAGTTCCTCAGGGGTCCGTACTGGGACCATATTTGTTCTCCCTTTACGTACACCCACTTCTCAATCTGCTGAACAGCTTTGCGGGTGTCACAGCAGACATGTATGCGGACGACCTCTCTATTATCGTTAAGGGGCTGTCCCGGGAAGACGCCATTCCCACTGCCAACATGGTTCTTAAAAAACTGCATGCGTGGAGTCAGGAAAATGGCCTGGCCATTAGCCCGTCAAAGTGTGAAGCCGCTTGGTTCACACTTTCCACGCACACGGAATCAGATTATGATCGTGAAGGAAATTGGCCGCTGGTAGTGGCTGGATGTCAAATCCCAGTCATGACCATGGGGGCATCGCGAACCACGAAGCTTCTTGGCATGGATCTCGATCCACGACTGACGCTAAATGCGGCGGCCTCCAAGCAATGCGCTGCCACTTCGCAAAGGATATCGCAGCTACGCCGCATAGCGCATAAAGAGGCGGGACCATCTCCACATGACCTACGCACGTTCGTCATTGGATATGGTGCTTCCAAATTACGCTATGGCAGCGAGCTCATATGGGCAGTAGCGACGGATCCAGCGAAGAATGAGATGCAGAAGACGTATGCAACCCTGGCACGCATTGTCAGCGGAGTTCCGAGCACTGTCGACCCGGAATCCGCACCTCTAGAGGCTAATATGCCGCCGCTCCACGTCCTCTGCCAGCGCGCGCGGCTCTCCATATTTGAGAACACACGCGCTTGTCAGATGGACTGGATGCGGAGACCCCCGCCTGAGCCACCGCCTCGCGCAGGTTTCTGCATTTCGCCATTATCTCGGGACGAGCTATATGCCTTCGTAGACGCATACACAAAGGACTATGGCATCACTCAGAGCTCACCACGCGAAGAGCGGTTCTTTCGCAGCTCCATTCCTCCCTCGTTTGCGGCCTCCGCTCACTGGGTCACCATTGGCGTGGAACTTCCGATAGACCACTCAATAACTGACGAGGAAGAGCTGACAAGGGAAAAGCGCAGAGTCAGCGAAGAGGCTCTAGCGCTGCACAGCCATCGTTCGTGGATACTCGCGACGGATGGCGGTGTAGACGTTCCCAAGTCAGCCGGGGTTGGAATACTGCTTTCATCCCTCAATTCATCGGAGATAATAGAAAAGGCCAGTATAAACTGCGGTGCACGCCCATGCAGCTACAGGACGGAATCCCGCGCGCTGCTCCTTGCCCTGGAGAAGCTGATTATTCCTCGCATCCAACACAGGCATAAAACCCTGCTTGTGGTTACAGACAGTCAGTCCCTTCTTGCGGCTTTAAACAAGGGCCCGCTCAGTCAAACAGACTGGACGGAGGATCAGATCTGGCAGCGTCTTTTGACACTGACGTGTGCTGGCTGGTCCGTGCGCCTGCAGTTTTGTTACGGACATTGCGCAGTACATGCTAACGAGCTTGCAGATCAGTATGCGACGCAGACTGTGGCAACTGGACAATACACGGAGCAAGCAATTGCACCTTTATGGCATACGGATCTGCTGACATGTTTTACTACCCAGCTCACCAACAAGTGGCGTAGTACCATTCGTCAAGACACTCATCGCTACTTGCTTTGCGGCACAAGGCCATCCGATCTCAGCGGCAAGGACCTGATCACTCAGGAAGTTCTTCACCGTCAAGAGCTGGTTCACCTCGCTAGGGCAAGGTGCGGCGAATCTGAGCTCTGGGGTCGACTATACTGGGCTGTGAGAGATTGCACGAACCAATGCCGTTTCTGCAACATCTCACCAGAACAGTCTGCATATATGCGCTCTAACAACGATCCGACTGCACCGGGGACGGACGCTGTTCCCCCGTCGGCAAGGGAGGAAGATGTCTCTCCAGTAAGGAGACGGACCATCACACGCCGTCGGAAGGAGAAATGTCCGTACTGTGATTCTACGTTGACGGGATTCTCGAATCTCGTCAGTCACTGTCGGTCATTTCATCCGGAACATCCTCCACCGCTTCCCGAGCTCAAATGCGATTTCTGTGACATGGTTTTCCCCACACGGAGAAGCACCGCACAGCACAGAAGTCGCTGCGCACACAACCCAGACGCCACACGACATCGAAACAGTAGTGCCAGGAGGCGATCTCTGCTACCACAGGATCAGCCAGCTTCCACAAGCACGCCAATTGGCCCGCAGGAAACCTTGCACCATCTGCTTCTAGAATGTCCAGGCACCTTGGCTGTGCGCCAACGGCTGGGCATTGAACAGGACCTTCGCCACGGAAAGTTCTCTCAATGGCAGTTGCTTCAAAGCAGGAAACTTTTGTCGCTGCTCGACCACCTCTTCGGCACTCAGTTGGCGTTCTATAGCTAGACGCTGGTAAAACTAGAAAGAAAATATTTGCTGGACGCCGCGCTCTTACGAGAAAGGAGGCGAAAAGGTCCTGAGAGCGAGGGACCTATCCAAAGTCAGCGCCGCCCGAGCGGTGATGGCGGATACGCTGCATAATTTTGTCGGCGCTTGCCGAGGCCGCGCGGGATCGTGTTGCAGTACGCCTTGGAAAGGGGGATCATGTCTCATTTTGCTGTTGTTATGCCTGGGGTTGTTTGTTCGAAATTTTTCTTTTTGACTATGGTGTTTATCTATTTTTTTTTTCTGTGTTTGAAGTCTGAGCTTTTTCATAAAAAATGAGTGTTCAACCTCATTTTTGTTTTTTATGTATATAAAATGTTTGAGATCTCAGTTTTTTCAGTGTATGACAGGTGCTGCTGCTTTTCTCTTACTGTAAAAATTTTTTGACCCTTTTATTGAGCTCTACTTTCATTTAAAGCCTTCCATGAGGTTGGTGGAGTTTTTATTGCCGTTACTGGTTATTCTTCTAGGATTCCCTGTAGTTTTCTGCTATGGAGAAGGCACGGCATCCGGCGGTGATGTTCACGCAATACCAATTGAAATTCACCGCATTATTGCGGTTGGAGATGTGCATGGTGATACTGAAAATTTTCGGCAAATTTTATCCATGGCAGGTATTGTATCTTATTCCTCCAATGCCGACAAACAGGTGTTGTGGAAGCCGATGTGGGATGAGAAGGAGATTGAGTTGCATAAAAGACATCATACGAAGCTTCGATCAACCCTTATACAGATGGGCGATTTGATAGATCGTGGGGAGGATGATTTGGGAGTTCTTGAGATGGCTTTTTCTCTTTTTGAACAGGTCAAATCAAATCATACGAGTGATAATATTGTGCTGCTTTTAGGTAATCACGAGCTACTTAATCTTCAAGAACAGTTTTATTATGTTCATCCGGAAACTATGGGTGGATTTTTGAGCAAAACCTTGCGTAAGCGTGCATTTGAACCCAGTGGTACGTTTGGGCGTTTTCTGTTGGACAAATTCAATGTACTGTATTTTGACGCGGAGACCGTCTTTGTTCATGCTGGTATTGATCAGCGTTTTGCTTCTGTGGGAGTGGAGATGCTAAATAAAAAAACGATGCAGGCGATTCGTGAAAAAGATTACGGAAACCCTCTTCTTGGTACTTCTGGCCCTTTATGGACACGAAAAATGATAACGGATGCGGCGAATGGTCGCTGCACAGGTATTCAAAAAATGCTTTCTTTTATTGGGGCAAAAAGGATAGTTGTAGGCCATACGCCCCAGAGATCAGGACATGTGGAAGTGTTTTGTAACGATAGCGTCATTGCTATTGATGTCGGACTGAGTAGATGGATGTATGGTAATCTTGCTGCTCTTGAACTAATGGTTACATCATATAAATGCGATTTGGGTATCTGCAGAGATGTTGTTATGCGTGAAATAACTAATTCAGATGCTAGAAGATCCCAAACAATTGATGAGAGTCTTAAAGACTCCTTGCTTTTGGAAGAACTGATGCATGCAGTGGAGGAATTTTATCAATCACCGAAGGATAACCCGCCAGAAGATACGGATTATGAATTGTGATTCTGAGTCCTTTTATTTTTTTGTCGCACCCTTTTTTTCTTTGGGTTATTATAAGGGCGTGCTTGTCATATACAACTCTTTTTAAAATATTTGCTGCTACTGCCTGAATTTAATCAAAAAATTACGCTTGCTCGCGTTAATCTTTTTTTTTTTTTTTGCTTTTTTTCATAGCATATATATATATTTTGAAAGGCGTGATTCATCTGTGCCCAATGCCCGGTAGAAGGACACACAAAAGAAATAATCATCCTGCCGATTTTGCGGCGCCTCCACTTAACACTATATCGACTGGATATCCGTTTCATGTCTCGCAGTTGCAACAAATGCTTTACCCGGGCGCGGTTCAAAACGGGATGTTTCAGTATGTTTCCCAGACACCCCCGGTTCGATATGTTTTTACTCAGAGAAACTACTCATCCGCCTTTGGGAATGTGCCAGTAGATCATCCTCAAGGTAATAGAACTACATTTTCGAGCAGGAATCAGATGGACAGGATGCGCCATGAAAGCAGTCGTGGGATGATTGTGAATCAGAATCCTTTTCAAGAACAAAATTCTGTCCCAGTCACGGCCGTAGCAAACTTAAAGGTATCTATTTGTAATGAGGAAGGTGTCTGGACAAAAAAAAATCTCTACGCCATGGTGAAAGCCTTTGTAGATGATCCCAATGCAGAAGAAATGTCATTTCCCCCAACTTTGTCTGCTGCGGAACGTCATATGGTACATGAAATTGCATTAAATTTTAATTTACACCATCGCTCAGCGGGATGCAAATCCGAACGCGTCTTAACCTTAAAAAAAATTGGAAGCATCAAAAATCAAGAAAAAGATCGAGAAATTGCGGCTCTTAATGGTGATCGTGTAAAAACGATTGATGGATATCAAGGTGCTCAAAGGCTTCCTGATGAATATATAAAGTCAAGGATGAATGAAATCAGTTTGCTGTTGGGTCCCTTTTTAAGAAAGATGTATAGTCAATTGAAGGCAACAGCTGCGAAACCTCTCAGAAATCGCCATTTGGTTGTTGTACAACCAGGATTAAAGAAAGCTCCTCAGGGAAATGCCCAAAATCAGAGGTACCGGGAATTGCAGGAGTTTCGTAGATCATTACCTTCTTACAAGCGGAGAGATGAAATCATTAATGCTTTAAAACAAAACAATGTCTTGATTGTAAGTGGGGACACTGGATGTGGTAAGACAACTCAAATACCTTCAATTTTGTACGATTCTGAAGTCTTTCAAAAAGATCTAGAAATATTT
>NW_001849560.1:271652-278081 GCF_000209065.1 Trypanosoma cruzi
CAGAATCAGCGCACTTTCTGTTGCACAACGTGTTGCGGAAGAACGTGGTGAGACATGTGGAACCAGCTGCGGTTATATTATACGTTTTGATAATATGACAAGTCCTAGTACAAAGATTGTTTATATGACAACCGGTATACTACTGCGTCGCTTGCACACTGATCCACAGCTAAATGGTGTTTCGTGTATCATTGTGGATGAAGTACACGAAAGAGATGTGGAGACGGATTTTTGTCTGTTGCTGCTTCGTGACAGGCTAATAGAACAACAAAGAAATAATCAACTATACAAAAATCATGTGAAGGTGGTGGTGATGTCTGCCACTGTACAGATAGAGAAGGTAGCGTCGTATTTTGTCTGCGTATGTGGTGGAAAAGCTCCGCCTATTATTAGCATCCCGGGAACGTTGTTTCCTGTAGAGGAATGTTTTTTGGAGGAGGCCTTAAAATGGACTCATTTGCCACCTTCTGCGGTCCCTGCTATCTCCATGTTGGCTAATGTTTCAGAAAAAAAAAGCAAAAACCACAATTCAGAGGATGGGAATGATAGCTCTATTTTTGAAAAGATTAAGGCTACTGTTTTTGGGGAAACAGATAATGATCCAGAGGTTTTGGTGCCTTATGATCTTATATTTAAGCTAATTTCTTATATTCATGCCAGTTCCCATGACTTATCAGAAAGTATATTGGTATTTCTTCCGGGATGGGCTTCTATAAGCCGAGTAAATACTATGATTCAACGCTCTCCTATTGCTCGTGAGTTGTCCGTTTTACAGCTTCACTCGAGCTTGACGGCAGCTGAGCAGCAAAGAGTTTTTTACCGACCTCCTAAGCGGTTTCGAAAAATTGTACTTTCCACAAATATTGCAGAGGCAAGTGTAACTATTGATGATATTGTCTACGTTATTGATAGTTGTCTGACAAAAGGTACATCTTACGATGCACGTGGAAATACCTCAGTTCTTAAGGCAACATTTATCAGTAAAGCAAATGGTATGCAGCGTCGAGGTAGAGCTGGTCGTTGCAGAGCAGGTGTGTGCGTTCATCTTCTTCCTAGGTCTGCATATGAAAAACTTCCCGAATTTCTTTTACCGGAAATTATGAGATCTTCACTGGAGGACGTCTGTTTACAAGTAAAAGCCTTGAAACCAGATGAGGTTTGTGCAAAAGTATTGAGCCGTGCTATGGATCCTCCACCAGCAGATTCCACAGAACATGCGGTCAGGTTTTTAAAGGATATGGGTGCCTTTACTTCTGAAAAAGAGCAAATGACAAATCTTGGTCGAGCCCTCTCAAAACTTCCTATTCATCCTCTTTTGGGTAAAATGCTTTTGGCGGCGGCATGTCTGGGAGTATTGGAGCCAGTTGTAACAATTGCAGCATATCTTTCCGGAAAATCACCATTTATTAAACCCTTACCGCATCAGAAGAACGCCATGCGAAATGCGGTTCAATCCATTGACAATGGCCTACTATCAGATCATCTCAGTGTTATGAAGTTATTTGATGAATGGAAGAAAAGCAATTGTAGTGCTGATTACGCGATGCAAAATTTTGCAGATCAGACTGTATTGCGTTCGATGGATCGCATCCGGAAACAGTTGTTACGTCTTGTGAAAGACTCTTCATTATTAAGAAAGGTTGAAGACCCTATGCGAATGGCTTCTCGACATTCGAGTAACTTGGGGCTAATCCGGCTGGTGGCTCTTTGGTCTCTTTACCCTCGTATTGCGTCAGTGGAGTATCGAGCGAATCGTAACAGGAAAAGGCCAGAGATTTTTTGTTGGGATAATAAAGTTGCCCAATGTGCAATGGGGTCTGCGCTGGCATTTAAAAATCGAGACGATTTTCGTGACAGGGCCTTTGTTTTTTATCATGAACGGATGTATCTTGAGGCAAATTTAACGGTTTTTGATGCCAGCGCTGTGACACCTGTGGAGGTAGCCTTGTGTCTTCGTGAGTTTGCGCTTCGGCCTTTGACTGATGTTCCTCCAGCATTTCTCACTGATGATGAAAGCAAAATGGCACCTGCATTTCCATTTGTTTTGGAGAGAGAAGAAGAGGCAAAGGATCTTGCGGTATTATTTTTTGATGGTGATAAGAAACTGTACGTGACATCCCTACCAGTTGGCTTGCTATTGCGTGATGTTAGAGAATGTATGGACTATTATCTTGCCCTGTCTATAAAGGAAGTTAGAGCTGATCTTTTTCCTGAGGATTTGATACGTGTTTTGGCGTACGTTGTTGGATATCCTTTTAGTGACGAGGTGAGCGCAATTGACAATAACACAAGTGATAAGCCCGTTGTTACATATGGGGAAGAAGAATCATTAGAACCGACAACAATTGATTGCGGAAGCGCCCAATTAAATGATATTTCTGGTGATGAAGATGATGCACCTGAAATTTTTATGGAGGATTTTGAGGATCTTCAGATGACTGAGGAAGAAATTCAGAGAGCGATTACTGTATTTGGGGAATTGGCCATTTTAAATCGCCAAGGTGGTTTGCGTCTGCTGGGAGCGTTTGAAAAGGGAGTACAACTGCGACAGGTTGAAGCTGATTTAATTAGAGGGCCAGAAGGTGATTTTGTTTCAGAGGAAAGGGAACAGAAGCTGAGGGATGAAGATGCTAAAAAATCTGATGAATGTGATGATGAGGAGGATGAGGATGACGACATTATCATTGCCAAAGCAGGTGAATTGGACATAGACGATAACGAATATTAACTGAATGACACTGTGTGCGTCTAAATTACACTTCAGGAAACCAGCAATTTTTTTCTCTTAGTCCTCCTTTTTATAACCTTACTTTTACAGGGCGCTTTTTTCTAATTTTTGGTAAAAATGTAGACAATGACGATTTGTGCTTGTTGACTTTTTTTTTTTTCGGGGGGATGGCTTTCATTTTTTTTTTTTTTTTGTCTCCGGTGAATTTTCGATGGGTCGTGACGGAGCCCCCCGGAAGGAGGTGGATAATTTTTTTTTACTTTTTTGTTCCACCGACCCCTTTTTGTTGTTGTTGTTGGACACAACTTACCCCGGGGTTTCCGGGTCGTTGGTTGGAGAGAGAGAGAGAGAGAGAGAGATGTACAAATGAGATGCTAATTCGTAAGTAGTGGTGGGCGGAGATAAGGTTTTTTGTTTATGTATGCGGCGTGCGTTTTTTTTTTTTTTTTTTTTTGAGCTGCACTGGCCACTGTTTTGTTGGCCCGTGTGTCTTTCTGTGTGAACTATTTTTTTCTTTTTAATTTTAATTTCAAATGCATTGCAATACCAAAAAAAAAAAAAAAAAAAAAAAAGATGTTGAAGTTGATTCCTCCTCTAAGACGCAAGCGCATCTGGAAGGCGTCCTCATAAATTGCACTTGGGATTGAACGTCGGTGGAGGTCTGGAACGCTAAAACAAAATGAGCGCCTCAATAGAATCCAAAATGTCTTTTTGGGTGCACCCAAACAATCATGATGCAGAGACATACAAGTTGTATATAAATCGTCTTGTTTTTATAGATACTGCAGAGGATAGTAGACGATGGTTGGCCCGTGCAAAAAAACAGTGGGGGTTTGATCAGCCCATCGCCATTCGCGTGATGAACGAGTCGGAACACCTGGGCACTACAACTCCCCAAATGATTGGGAGTCACGCTGGTTGGACGGGTATTAGTTGGACGGGGGACGCGAATGATGGGGTGGGCATTGACGTCCCCAATCATCAGGGGCCAATGTTGGTGTTGGAGGTCGTAGGGGGAAAGAGCACACTCTCAATATACGGAACGGGGTTAATCAATAGCTCCGGAATGGCAACAGAGAAACGACAGTATGCCAAATATTGCGTTCATCTATTTCCAACTCAGACCACTTTTGATTCGGAGACGGTGTTTGCCGTTGTTGAGGCGGAGATACGCAGCTGCGCGTGGGATGGACGTCATGGAGATGAATTTGCTCCATTGGAGTACAACTTTGGTTCTGTGCGAGTGTCCACATTGGATTTCTACTTTCCTTCCTTTATGTTGACTGGAACAGGAGAGTATATCGTTTCTAATTTGGTTTGTGCAATGAATATGACGGAAAACAGTGCATTAGCCATGCAATTAGTACCCCTCATGGATGCACGTGATTACATTTCGGTAGAGCCTGCCCAAGTTATCACGGTAAAACCTCAACAACGAGTATATTTTACTGCGACATGGAGTATTGCTGAACGGGCATGCATGAAAGAACTTCAAGTGCAGCTTGTTGTTAATGGTTCACAGCCTCCTTCCGCCCCTATTAATATTAGTGTTCATAATTGTCCTCCCCAGCTAAAGTCAACGGACACACCGTACCACTACTGGTTAAACACAACATGTGTCACAAACAGACAGTTTTCTCTATCACAGGAGTTTTCATTGGTGTTTGCACTTTTGCCTGTGTTTCGCTTCGTCTTGAATGGTCGGGTGGCCGGACTGGGTGCGGAGGGCGTTATTGTTGCTCTGGATAAGGACAAAGGGGAAAATGTCTTGGTGCGTGCAGACGGTGTTCCTGTCGTTAATGTATTGAGTGCTGGTTTATCGACGTCATTGTTTGATTCAAGCTTTGAAAATAATGCTTGGGCACAGGCGGAAAAAAAAGCATGGAGTATGCCGGATGATGGAAAGCAATTTGCACTCGATACACTCTCTATGAATCTCTTAGAAAAGACATGCCAGTGTACTATTCATCTCGGAACTATACGCGGCTTCCCAATGGTATACGAGGTATCGACAGGTATCTCTCCTTCTTTCCAAGTGAGCATTACGCTACTGGATCAAAAAGGCTGGCAAGTGGTGAAAGGGGAGACGAAGGCAAGGTATCAAAGCGCAAGCGGCAGTTTGCGCTGGGATGACCAGCTTGTTCTAAGAAAGTGGCCAGGTGCCAGTTCAAAGCAATTTGCACGACTGAATCTTACAGAGGTTCGTCCGCGAGATGGTGATGAGACACCAATTGGCGCAGCATTGGTGTCGCTTTACCGCCTTGACCGCACACGTCTTCATGTAGGCATCCAATTGGCCTTTCATGTGTACGAGACCTATTCTTTGTATGATACCTTGCATTCCTCGAGTCTCCTCATGACAGACGCATTCATCACTTTCTCTGAACTTCCTTTCTAACTGTGGGATTCAGGGACAACAATGGTTATTTTTTTTTGCTTACTGGAGAAATGAAATCACACAAACAAAAAAACAAGCAAACAGAAGGAAATGCGTCCAAATGATAATAAAAAGATGGTTTGGCCGTCTACAAGAGAGAATATGTGTATTTCGCTTTGCAGCTTTTTGTTTCCTTTTTTTTTTTCTTTACTATTTTTATACACGCAAATGCGATTCTATTGCCACTTATGTAATGCATATATATATATATATATATATCTGCCTTTCCCTCTGTTTTTTTATTTATTTTGCATTTTTATTGAGCTAGTCAAAAAGAGGTCCCAAATGGTGAAGGCGAACTATATTCGCGCAGGGCGCTTGGTGCGCATCATCCGCGGCCCCCGTCAGGACCGCGTCGGCGTTGTTGTTGACATCATCGACGGCAACCGTGTGCTTGTGGAGAACCCCGCGGACAAAAAGATGTGGCGCCACGTGCAGAACCTGAAGAACGTTGAGCCGCTGAAGTTCAGCGTGGAATTGAGCCGCAACTGCAGCACACGGACACTGAAGAATGTGCTCGCGGAAAAGAAAATTCTTGAGAAGTACGCCGCCACGAAGTCCGCTAGACGCATTGCAGCAAAGAGGGCGTTTGCAAGGTCGACAGACTTTGAGCGCTATCAACTGCGTGTCGCCAAGCGCTCTCGTGCCTTCTGGACGCGCAAGGTTTTTGACGAGAATGACAAGAAGAAACCCGTCTCTTGGCACAAGGTTGCTCTCAAGAAGCTTCAGAAGAACGCCAAGAAGGTTGACAGCAAGCCAGCCGCCAAGAAGCGCATTGAGAAGGCCCGCGCTGCTCGCAAGGCCAAGGCCGCCGCCGGTAAAAAGTAAGAAAAGACAGCTGGTTCGTGGTGCCACTCTTTGACATGCATGATGAGTTTGAGCTTCCTCATTTTATTTTGTTATTTTATTTTCTAATCATTTTGTCTTTTTCCTCTTTCTGCGTCATTTTCTTCTGCACCCTGAGCTCCTGACTCTCTTTTTTACACATGTCACAATGGACAATTTTTTATCCATTTTCTTTCCTTGTCTTTTTTTCTTTTTGTTTTTTTTGACAAAATGGAAATGAACTTGAATTCACCCAATTTTTTTTTTTTTTTTTTTTTGTACAGTTCTACTTCTCTTGTGACCCACCTGAGCCTGCATGTTGCTCATTGGTCTGACAGGTGGCATTGCGTGTGGGAAGTCCACGGTATCGACGATGCTGGAGAAGCAACATCATCTTACGGTAATTGACGCGGACCGTGTAGTGCGGGAGCTGCAACGC
>NW_001849560.1:278181-299166 GCF_000209065.1 Trypanosoma cruzi
TTGTGGTACTCGATGCACCGCTCCTATACGAGTCTAACATCTATACATGGTTTATCGACAGGGTTGTGGTGGTGGGATGTAAAGAGGAGGAGCAAATTGCTCGCCTTGAGAAGCGCAATGGATTCACACGTGAGCAGGCGATGCAACGCGTACGAGCTCAGATGCCGATAGAAGAAAAGTGTAGGCGTGCTGACTACGTCATCCGCAACAGCGGAACCCTAACGGAATTGTTTTTTTCCGTCAAAGACAGTGTAGAGTGGATGCGCCAACAGTCTGGCTTTAAGATGAATACTATTGTTTTTGTTTCCGCCGCAGGCGGTACTGTGTGCCTCGCGGCTGTGGTGCATTTGCTTTGCCATCTGCTATGGTGACAGTAGATGAAAGGGGAAGGACGCCTTTAATGATGCAAAAATAAAGATATTATGGGGCAGGTATGGGGTTTGCAGAATTTGTTTTGTATTCTTTGCCAGTTTTACCTGTTCTTAGTTAACGGAGCTTTTGTGGTGTTCTGCTTCCTTCTGTTACGTCGATATATATATATATATATATATATATATATATATATATATATATATATATATAATGTTTTTCCCTCGCATCTTTCCTTGTGGTTTATTTATTTCTGTTTGTGCAAAGAAAAGGCTTTTGCTTACCTATCCACTTCCTCCGTCTCCCTTCTGCGTGTGCTACCACAACGACGAGGGCCGCAAGAATGACTGAGTGGCCCGTCAACCGTGTGCGCCAGGAGTTTCTGAAATTCTTTGAGCAGCGAGGACACAAGTTTGTCCCATCTAGCCCTGTCGTGCCAAACAATGATCCCACACTGCTCTTTATCAATGCCGGCATGAATCAATTTAAAAATCTTTTTCTTGGCACGGCAGATCCCAATACGGAATTTGGTCGCCTTACCCGTGCGGCGAACTCACAACTTTGTATTCGCGCAGGCGGTAAACACAATGATCTGGACGATGTTGGTCGTGATACTTACCATCACACCTTTTTTGAGATGTTGGGTTCATGGTCGTTTGGTGACTATTTTAAACGCGACGCAATCCGCTGGGCATGGGAACTTTTGACCGAGGTGTACAAGCTTCCAAAGGACCGTCTTTATGTGACATACTTTGAGGGGGACCCTGAAAACGGCATAGCAGCCGATGAAGAGGCGAAACAATTGTGGTTGGAGCTTGTGAAACCCGAGCATGTTATATCTGGTAATGCCAAAGACAACTTTTGGGAAATGGGCGATATAGGACCTTGTGGACCTTGCTCGGAAGTTCACTTTGACCGTCTGGGTGGTCGCAATGCGGCCGAGCTGGTGAATAAGGAAGATCCAATGGTGATCGAGATTTGGAACCTTGTTTTTATGCAATTTGAGCGTCATGAAGGCGGTGTGCTTGTACCGTTGCCGAAGATGCATGTAGATACAGGCATGGGGCTCGAGCGACTGACGTCCATTATGCAAGGTGTGCACTCGAACTACGATACAGACGCCTGGACGCCACTCTTTGAGGCCATTCAGGCGGTGACGGGTTACGAAAAGTCATATGCCGAAATACGTGATCAAAATGACTCCGATGCAACCGTGGCGTACCGTGTGATAGCAGATCACATTCGCTGCCTCAGTGTTTCCCTGGCGGATGGTGCCATGCCCGATTCTGTTGGTCGTGGTTTTGTGTTGCGCCGCATCATCCGCCGCGCAGTCCGCTACGGTTTGCAGTTCCTTGGCGCAAAGGTTGGCTTCTTTAGTGAACTTGTTGACGCTGTTGTGGCGTCGTTGGGGCCCTTTTTCACGCACATGCAAGATCCTCGCACAGTGCAGCGTATCAAAACTGTGCTTGCCGACGAGGAGGCATCCTTTGCCAAGACATGGGATGTGGGTCTTAAGCACTTCAACAAGGCCGTTGCTGACGCGGTTGACAACACCATCAGTGGTGATAATGCCTTTATTCTTCACGATCGCTATGGCTTCCCTGTGGATTTGACCTGTTTGCTGGCGGAGAATGCAGGGTTACGTGTGGATATGAACGGCTTTCACGCGGCCATGAAGGCAAATCAACTAAGTGCTGGTCGTGTCGCTGCTGCAAAGACATTCCTCGATGTTCACCAACTGGAGGAGCTCAAACAGATGGGTATCGCCCCAACGGAGGATGCCGCCAAGTACATCTGGAAGAATCGTACCGCAGAGGTGAAGGCCATTTTTAACAAGAAGACAGGAACGTTTGTAGACATGCTGATGCCTGGAGAGGAAGGCGAGGAAGATATCGGCCTCATTATGGATGTCACAAACTTTTACGCGGAGTCTGGTGGCCAAATATACGACACTGGGCGCATTGTAGCTGCTGCCGATGCCGTGTTTGAAGTAAGGAAGGTTTATAATCTTGGTGGCTACGTGGTACATTTGGGACGCATGATGACAACAAACTCAACGGCTGTACCTATTCCTGTAACGTCTTCTGTGGATTTGCAGGTGGATTACAAACGGCGGATAGCGATTGCTGCGAATCACTCCATGACACACGTCCTGAACTGGTGTCTACGACGCGTGCTAGAGGACGAAGCTCCTGAGAATTACATGGAGGTTCAACAGAAGGGGTCCCTTGTCACCGAAGAAATGCTACGCTTTGACTTCAGCTACAATAGTAAGGTCAGTCAAGAAGATCTCGTCAAGATCGAGAAGGCCCTTAATGAGAAAATTCAACAGGGGCTAGTGGTGTACCGCAAGGAGGTGGAACTTGAAAAAGCCAAACATATTGTGGGGCTGCGGCAGATGTTCGGCGAGAAGTACCCAGACCCCGTCAGTGTCATTTCTGTTGGCGTCCCAGTCGATGACCTTCTTGCAAAGCCTGAGAGTGCAGAGTGGCGTGCGTACGCTGTGGAATTTTGTGGTGGCACCCACTTGTCGAACATAAAAGAGTCAGAGGTTGCGGTTATCCTCTCAGAGGAAGCACTTATGAAAGGGGTTCGACGGATTGTTGTGGCGACACGCGACGCCGCACGCAAGGCCCGTGCACGGGGGGAACTGCTGGAGAAGGAATATCGTGATATCGTCGCCGGTGGTATGACGGATTCAACCGCTAAGAGCCTCTCGGTCCTGAACAAGAAGGTCGGCGACAGTCTCATCCCGCTCACGGTGAAAAATTCACTGCGGGAGGAAATCGACGGGAGTATCCGGGCTGCCCTTGCCAATGTGAAGGCGATGGCTGCGCAACTGAGGGAGAAGGCCACCGTTGCAGGACGAGCGGAGGCGGAGGCGTATGACGCGGTGGAAAACCCCTTTTTTGTTAAGCGACTCAGCGATTTTGGTGCTGAACGAGAGGCACTGCAGGCATACGCTGATGGATTTACAAACGCCGTGCAGGGCGACGTTGGCGTTTTTCTCTTCGGCACCGATGCGAACAAGGCACTCGCGCTGGTGACGCTCCCAAAGGCGTTTACTGCGAAGAAGCTAAGCGCTGTCGATTGGGCAAAGGCAGCAATCGGGAAAGGTGGCGGTAAGCCGCACGCCGCACAGTCAGGCCTTACCGCTGCCGACGTCGATGTGGCGATGGAGAAGGCGCTTGCAGAGGCCGCAAAGATGAAGACTGCGATGTGATTTGTCTTCGATTACATTCAGGCGGAAAAAATAAACAAACAAAAATGGATAACCAGAAGGTGTGCCCAAACTCGTTGAGCGAGATGAGGGCAGACATGGCATTGATAAAAATGGAACCGGGCAAGAAAGAAGCAAGCATACAAGCAAATAAGAAGGGAAGAGTGGAAGGGGATGAAAATGAAAGGAAAGGAAAGTTGTTGACGACCTTCATTGTCGTTATTTATCATAATCCCTCTTGGGAAGGAGCGAAAGAGTACTCACCAGTTTGGTGGTGACCCATAAAAGCCAAGGAAAGGAAGAAAAAACAAAAAACATAAAAACAAACAAAACAAAAAAAGAAAGTTAGAACGAAAAATTAATCGAAATTATTTGTTGGGCTTGATGAGGAGGATGAAAGAAGGCTAAGACGGGAATTACTTTTCCTTTGCGGTTTGGTTCGGATGGAGATTTGTTTGCTTCTCTTCCTCCTTTGCTGCTGTACTGTTTTTCTTTTTCTTTTCTTTTTTCTCTTTGGGTGGCACGTGGCGAAGGAGGGAGAGAGGGGCATTATTGGTGAGGCAATAAGTTACCCGCCTTGGTGTGTGTATCTTTTTTTTTCACGCAGAGCACCATGTCGGCAGATGAAGCAAAGGATGGAAAATCCCCACCGCCTGTGGAAAAGGAAGAAGCGGCGATGGAGCGGGACGAGAATGACATTGGCCTGCAGCCAGCTCCTATCGCGCTGGTGCTGCGTCACCAGTGGGCAGCCGAGGCCCTGACCGCCATGAAGGAAGAGGAGAGCGTGGACCGTCTGAGCCTTATGCGGTCATATTACAGCGGCTTTCTCGCCATTGTGTCCCAGTCGATTCACACACTGCATCTTGATTCCATCGCCCTTTCTAGGGTGCAGGCGCAACAACAACTCATCACGGGATTGAGGTGCATGCCAGTTCCAATGAACTCCAAAAAGAGAGTCAGTGATTTTGCAGCAAGTAGAACAAGGCGACGACGTGCAGTAGACTTATCGGATGGCGATACAGAACAGGGAGACGATAAAGAGTCTTCGAAAGGTTTTCTGCAGCGTTTGCGTTTGAACAGCTTTCGGCGAATGAATCAAGAGTTAATTGAGAGGCAGCGGCAGGTCGCAGCTTTTGCGACAGGTGAGCTACGAAGGAGTGCAGCAACACGAAGGCAGGAAGAACTGCTTTCCGCAAGAAGGTGTAGTAATGAATACAAGTGTTCCATTGCGAAAAGTATGGCGGTTCGGGATATGCGGGCCCGACAGCGGACAGAAAAGTATGAGGATCAACAGAACACCGTTCAAGCACGGCAATCAAACCTGCAAGAGTCACGCAACAGGCAGCCTTGCGACTCAGCGGCAGAGCAGAAGGAGATGCAGCTGATCTTGAATAAACGCCGAATTCTTTTTGAGAACGCGATGAAGGAATTGCAAAAGGTTGTGGATTGGATAAACGAGAGACACCACGGCGGGTGTGTTGGAGACACAGCCTTTATGGCCTCTGTGGCTTCTTCCATAGAGTCATCCTTTCCGACGGCGTTGTATCAGGCACCTAAGACCCGTTGTAAAAAAAGAAATACGACACCTATACGTGAGGAGGAATACGCGCGGCTGTGTGGTTTGAAGGGGACCGCGATACGGTCTGTTGTTGCTTTTTCAGTGGAATCGTCACCTACTGCAGCCGCACCGAATAACAGCATTGCACGGGAACTGCAGCATTTATGTATTTCTCCAATACTCTGGCACTGATGCGGTTTTTTCGGCGCTGTTGCCTTTCTGGCTTATCGAAATCATTTCTTTACTTTTTTTTTTTTTCCTGTACCAAATCTGTGAAGTCATGATCAACGGGACTGGTAATTAACGCCGGTTTTCTTCTTTTTTTTTTTTTATGATCTCTCTCCACGGGGGAGGGTTGTTGTCTGCTGTTGGAAATTATGCGGATTCTTGATTGCTTTCTTCACACACTTATATATTTTTTCTTTTGCTTTTTTTTTTTTTTTGTAGTTTGCGGAGAAATACCTTGATTGGACTGCCGCCGTGTGCGCGCTTCCTCATTGATCGGTCATAAAGAAATACTGCATGGAGCCTGAGCCAGAGAAAAGATGCGATTGGACGACTGCTTCCTCCAATTGGCGTCAGGAATCCCTTAACAATTCATTGCGGAGAAACCGGAACTGGCTGGGTCGACGACCCACAAGCAGCATTCATCCATTTCACCGCGACAGCCTCTTGGTATACAACTGCAAAAGTCCAAATGATAATAATGGCTCCTGGGCAAACAACGGTATTCTGGTGCCTTCACCCATTCGTCCTCAGATGTGCGCGACGCCGGCGCTTATATGTAAACCGCCATCAACATTGCAATTTAATTTGACGGGCGCGACCATGAAAGATGTTACCAACACGCGCTCTCCTTCCACATCTGGCAAGGTGGCTGCAACCGCCTCTGCGGCATCGCGAGTTTCCAACTCTACCAATTTTGTGAACATTCAATCTACCTTTCAGACAATTTCCCGATCGGGGCTAATCGCTCCTGTTGACAATTCGGCCGCTTCTGATGGTGTTTTCATTGCGCGCTACACCGCTGGAGCACAGGGTGATGACAGCTTCCTGGATAACCAGGGTATGAATGAATTTTTCAGTGGGAGTTGGGATTTCTGGAGGAGCAACGTGAGCGAGAGTGAGTGTCAGTTAATCAAGGGAAGCAGCTGCCCCAACGATGACTCTGTGATCGATTTTGACGTGGCAATGTCGTTTCAGCGCAGCGGTGCACGCAGATGCCGAAAGACAGGGCCTGGCTTTGATGCTGTGCCGCTGAAACCATGCCTTTATACACTGGCACCTTAGACGCTGCCAGGGAGCTCTGGTATAACGGATTTAGGGACGGGGTAAATTTCCCTTTTGGCTGCTGAATGGGAATTATTTGTGGCTGATAACATCGAGCCTTGGGGAATGCCTGGATTTTGAGAACAACGCTCACCCACACGAGCACACACAGAAGTCCATACATAATTTCTTTGTTTTCTTTTTTCTTATTTATTTTTCAATAATTGTTTACTTTTTCTTTTTCTTTCGCTTTTCCTTTTTTTTTTTTTCTTTGTGTGTAGCCGCATATTTTAGGGGGGTATAATATTATTTTTTGTTTTTTTCTTCCTTGAGTGAATGTGTGGTCGTGTATACACACGCCTGACAGTCCTCTTGGTTGTATTATTGTTATTATGATCTCATACTCCTTTTTTTTTTATGTCTTGGCCCTTCTGGACGTTAAAGGAGACTTTACTTGGTGGGCGATGGTGATGTAAGAATTAATAGAGAGTGATGCAATCGGGTCGGAGTTGGCTACTTCTTGCTTGCAAATATTATTACTACTGGGTGGGTGAGGGTCTCAGACACAATTGTTTTTGGGTTTTGTTCTTTTTTTTCTTTTTTTGTGGTGGTGGTGGGTGGGAGAGGGGCCATTTCTTTTATAACGCGGTAAGATCATGCCAAATGTGTATACATCTATATATGTATGTTTGCATACATGTGTGGGCGCCTGCACGCGTACGCCGCACAATAAAGCATACGTACAATATGCATGTGGGGGGGAGCAACCAAACCCTCATGTTCCATTTTATTTTATTTTTTTCAATTATGTGGTGTGCTGCGGCGATGCCGTGAGGATTGCGCGTAGACGTCTGCGCCCCACCATTCACTTCACGAGCTGAGGTTTTACTGAGGAAGGGGGAAAATAAAGAGGAGTAAGAGGGGGCGGGGCGGACGGGCGAAAGAAAAAAAAGAAAAAACAGGAAGCGCCAACAGGGAGGTCTTTATTTACTTATTTTTCTTTGTTTTCCATCTGCGGTATTCATTGTTAATGCCCTTCAAGTGAGAAGAGTGAGTCTTGTGATTTATATATATATATATATGTGCGTGTGCACGAGGATCGCGGGAAATAAAGGAAGCGACTGCGCGTATTTGTTTGTGGGTATGTGGTATGGTTGGTGCCGTCTTTTTGCTCCTTCATGCTCATACCCCGCAGCATTTATTGCCCCAGAGGAAGCCGTTTCATTTTTCTTTATTTTCTTTCACATGGGGTTTAAATTTCCGTATTTTGGCTTGCTTCTTGCATTGCTTCATCTCCTTTCCTCCCTTCTTTAGGCTATTTTCTGTTTATATTTATTTATTTGCTTTTTTTTTTTTTTTTTTTGATTTTGTTCTTCTGCGTCTTGTGCAAATTTTTTTTCTTCAGGGAGCGAGTGTTGTGTGTTGTGTGTGTGTATATATACAAATGGACTTGTTGATGTGATATTAATACATGACCTTTTATTTTATTATTTTATTTCATTTTCTTTTTTTTGTTTGTTTATGTGAATGCATGTGCTTTAAACCATCATGTAGACGTCTTTTTCATCATGCAGCCCATTTTGCTTCTCTGTGATGGCGATGTCGCTTCTCACCGGCTGTCCCCCGTCACTTATTGCCGCCGTTAATTTCTTTCTGCCGCCAATTCACTCTTTCCTTTTTTTTTCCTTTTTTTTTTTTGTGTGTGTGTGTGCGTGTGTCTGTTCTCGCTGACACGTCAAGGGAGTGATATTACGCGGGAGAGGGTAGGCGATGCGGTGGCTGACTCGTGGTGTGGATTTGCAGCGTGCCACGGCCCACGTAGGCGGGCTCCATTTCTTCAGTACATGGAACGTTGCCTTGGCACCAAAGCGTGCGGTAGGGGGGAGGGGTAGGACGCACACCGCCGCGGTCCACGGCAGAACGTCGTCGTTAGAACCGCCACCACCACCGGCAGCGTTGGGCTCCGCACGCAGCAGGAATTCCGCTGCGCTCAGCGGCGGCGACAATAGATTTAGGACAAACAGAAGCGGGGGAAAGATTCCGAAAGAGGCAGCCGCGGCAAATAAAAACAGCGAGGATGTTGATGTTGAGGAAGAGGAACGGCTTCTTGCGGAGGGCGACACACGGTTGGCGATGCGGTTGCTGATGCAACACCACTTCCTTTACCAGCACAATGTGCGGCGGCCGGAGGAGCGGCGACTGGAGGAGGAGCGGGAGATGCTGCGGGAGAAGCACCGTGCGCGCATGGAGCGTATCGAAGAAAAGACAAGAAATGCAATGCAACTCGGGCCGGACGTTTCGGTGGACGGAATTCTGCCGCTTTACGGGCGAGGCAACTCAGCAGCTGCGGCATTGGCTTCCAAGCCGTCTGCGTCGTGGATGCGTCTCAACCCGGTGGAGGCTGAGACAGGCGATAATGATGGGGACGACGGTGAGAGCCGCAGCATAACGGGCGCAATGCTCACAAAGCCCGACCTGTCCGTTTACAGTGTGGAGCACGATCACCGAATTCGCAGCTCAGAAGTGCTGGACGAGGAGCAGAGACGACGACGGGAGGAACTAAAGAGTGGGGATGCGACGAAGAAGCTCTGGTCTCAGGAGGAACTGGAGATGGGCGGAGGTCTGACGCCGCAACGTGTGATGGAGAGCCAAATGCTGGAGGATGAAGACCAGGACTTCGCGGTGGAGGCGTATTCCAGCGACTACGATGAATGAGGAAAGTCTCTCACATGTTTGGTCATATATACATATATGTGTTTTTCGCTCTTTGTTTGCTTCTTTTTTTGCCGTTTATTCTTCCTTTTTTTTTTTTTTTCTATTGATACGAGTACCGCATCATCCAAATTTTTTTTTTTTTTTTTTTGCGCTTGTGATGGGGGTCGCAATGCGCTCATCTTCCACCCACCATCTCCGCTGATGCTGCTGTTGTGCTGGTGGAATGTGGTTTATCACAGCCATTGCATTTCTTTGCTCCATCATTTTTTATTTTTTATTGCCTCCACGTGCAACACCTGCCCTTAGGAAGAAAGGTGGCTTTGAGGAGAAGAGGTGCAGGCGGGGAGAAGAAGTCCACGAGAAAGGAGAGGCGGAGGACGTCGTAGGAGCCATGATGGCACACCGTTGTGCCTTTCAGACAATTGCCAGCCCTGCGCTGACGCAACGCGAAGTGGAATTCACAAAGTCCGCGTGGATTGCCGGACTGCGGCCCGACCAGCGGGGGGCGCAGCAGCTTCGGGAGGTTAATGTTGATTTTCCGCTTCTTTCTAGAGATGTCTCTTGCGTGCGGTGCGGCGGAACCATCGTCACTGCTGCCATTGCGTGTGAGCTCGTGGAACCTTTCCCGTACAGGCCAAAGCACGGTATAATTGATTTCTCTGTGCGGCAGCCGTACACGGAACGTGACAGCAGCGCAAAGACGGCGGAATTGAAGAAATTAACTGCATTTTTGGAGAGACTCATAAAAGGCGGCGGGGTTGTCGACACGGAGGGTCTCTGTGTGCTACCCGGCCGGCGTGTGTGGAGCATCAGTGTGGACGTCACGGTGCTGAACGACGAGGGGAACGTCACCGATGTTGCGGTGTGGGCCACCGTGGCGGTTCTGCTGCACTATCGACGACCGGAACTTACAATCCGAGGCGATTCTGTCATTTTACACCCAACACATGAGCGAGACCCCGTGCCACTTTCCATTCACCACACCCCACTCTCCTTCAGCTTTGCGATCACCATGGCACCAGGCGATCGCAACAGGCTGGCACGGGGCCGCAGGGACAGTCAAGAGGCGCTTGAAGTTGTTGTGGATCCGACTTTTGCGGAGGCGACTGCAGCGTCCTCCTCCGTTGTAGTTGCCGTCAACGCGGAGGGGCAAGTGTGCTCCGTATCCAAGTCGGAGGGCTCCTGCATTCATCTTGACGAGGTTAATCACTGCATGGAGACGGCTTCCCTGCTGGCGCCACACATCTTGTCATTGATTCGGGATGCCATGGCGGCACATGATAAGAGGCGGCAGGAAGCTCTTAAAAGAATGTTCTTGTGGGCACAGAAGCGCAGCGGAGTCACGAGTGAAGCGACAGAGCCGGAGCCTGCAAAGAAGTTGAAGACTGAGACTTGAGTGGTGGGGAATGAATAAAAGAAGACGAGCGAGGCTGTGAGAAGCGAGTCGACGAAATTGCCTGAGCGGATTAAAAACAATGTGAAGTGTGTGTGCGTGTGTATGTGTGGATAAGGGAGAAGAGCCCCATAAATAAGCATAAATGCACCATTGGGGGCTGCCTTTTGGCTTCTGCAAAGGCCGTTTTCTTCCGCCTCCCTGTGACATTCCCGTTTTTCTTTTTTTCTTTCTCTCTCCTTGTGGCAGGAAAAATTTAATAGGTGTTCTTTTTTCTAGTTTGTTTATTCATTCTACGTCTGATTTAATTGCTTATATTGCGATGGACGCGAGTCATATTCAGGATGAAGAGTTGGGTGCCTCAGAGGTGCTGTGGTCACCCGATCTGGACGCACGTTGGCGCCTGCTGCGGCGACACATAACGCCGTTTGAGAAGGACCGCATGGCGTACCACTCTGCCAAATATCAGAAGCCCGTTTTTGTGCATATGAACCCTATAATCTGGCGTCGTCTCGTCGAAAAACAGGGCGCCTATCGCGCTGTGGATCTCATGCTGATGTTGGGCTTCGCACCCGCGCCCGAGGGAGCGGCAAACCTGGTGGAGTGGATTGAACGCGAGGCTGCGGTTGCGGCGCGCGGCACTGCGGGCATGTCCGTGGCTACAACGGCGTCATCATCGTCGTCACCGGTTTCGAACGGTGGCGGGCTTCTTCCTGGGCGGAGGTCACTTGCTCTGCCAACAGTGGTGGGCGACGAGCCGCGCACAAATGGCGGCGTTCGTTTTTGGGTGCTTAACCACGAGGACTCGCGCCCCTCATCATTTGGTTCCCCAGTGAACCAATACATCTCACCCCGTTCCACGGCACCTGGCGCCTGCACCAGCAGCCCAGCACATGGGCCAACAGTCGCGCCAGTCTCATTGCCCGCTGCTGCATCTGCCCCTGCGCAAGCTACCGCCGTCGTTGGGCCGCAGACAGAGGCAGAAGCCTCCGCCTCCCGCATCCGCAACCTTGAGGCGGAGGTGAGGGAACTGACGCGGCAGATACGTCTTTTGAAGTCGCGTGACTCGGATCGGGATGGAAGCGTCCTTTCAGATGTCACCTCACAGAACGAGACGCCACAACCGCACATCATTGTCTCTCCGGATCGTCCGTTCATTGCCTCTACGAATTGTCACGCCCTTGTGTGTCTGCCGGTGAATTACCTCGATCCCGACTGTGCACCGTATGTGGTGTCGCTTGGCGTTTCCACAGGGCGAACACTGCTGGCGTGCAGTATTGTGGAACACCGCTATGTCATCTTTCTTGCCCCGCCGCACCGCCGTGGGTCGATGGCTGTCGTTCTTCTTTGCACGAGAGACGGGACGCTGCGGCCATACACGCGGGCAGTGTGGCTGGAGTACAGGGCCGAAGATCCACCCAATACCCTCACACACCACGCGGTCAACCAGCTCCTGCAGGAAATTCCATTGCCTTCCTCTGCCACAGTCGTTGACCCAAATCCCAGCGAGGTGGAACAGACGAAGAGTGAAAGTGCCTTTGAAGATGACAACACGTTCTGTGACACGGACACCGCCGTCAGTACCTCAGATCAAGGGCTTGAGTCAGAGCCACGCCTGCCACTTACGAAGGAAATGCTACAACTTATCCCCAACGGTATCATCACGGGACCGCGCGTATCAAACGCCGCAAAGTCTGGTCAAGCGAATACGAACGGCACGAATTTGAGTGTGGTTGGAAGTGAAAGCTCGTTATGCGGAGGCGACCGTGAGGGAAGGGCACGGGCAGGACGGCTATGGAATGACAACGACGAGATGAAGCCTGGCAGCGCCTCCATGAGCACTGGACAACCGACAAGTTACCAACGCGGCCCGCAGAGTGGTTTTTCAGACGAGGAGACGACACAACTTGCGTTCAACTGCATGACAAACCGCACCGAAATGAGTAGTTCCAGAGCGACGTCTGTTATTAGTCTTGAGAGCGCGGTACCCAACGGCGGGGGAGGTTTCGCCGGCATTATGGCTTCCCGCGGTTGGGTGCGCCGGTATCTGCAAGGATCGCCGCGTAGCAGCCAATGTTTTGGCACCAACGGGAATGCCGGCTCCCTTTCCGCCACAGCGACGGTATTAGATGAGCAGCTGCAATGCGCTGAATCACAACCTTCGTGGCCAAGAGGAGGGTCCGTGACATCTCAGTAGGAATATTCTGTTGTTTTTACCAATTTGTATCTATCTCCATTGCAATTGCTGCCCATTTTATTTATTTTATTCTAATTTAATTTATTGTGTCCTTGTTAAATCTCCTTTTTTCTCTCTCTCTCTCTCTCTCTTTCTCTGTCTCTCTCTTTGTCTCTTTCTCTCTTTGTTTGTTGTTGTTTTAACATTTTTGTTTTCCTCTTTCTGTTCAACGCCAAAATATATGTGCATGTGAGTTTCTTCTGTATTAACACACACACACACACGCACACACACACACGTGTCTCTTTTTTCGGCCCTAGTAAGGAATACACACGTTAGACATATACGTTCACGCATTTCATTTGAGACGAAGAGAAGTAAAAGGAAGAAGAAAAGGAAGAACGAAACAAAACAAAACAAAAAAGAAACAGGAGTAGATACACTGCCTGTCTGTGTGTGCGTTTCTCTTTTTCTCTCTGTGACGGGAATGTTGACAACGCGACAACTGGTTCCCTCTTCTGTGGCACATATCGTATGTCCTCTTCTTCTTGAAGACGGCACTACCGTTTTTCTCACCGCCATGGGCTCCTTATTAAAAGTGCAGCAGCCCGTCTGGAAGACCGACCGCGATGGGAACGAGAGCTGCGTATTTGTCCCCACAAGGGACGAGCTGCACGTTGGGAGTGTCGCCGTTGCTCTCGTGGCGTGTGCGCATCAGTGTTTTGTGGTTCTCACACAGGACTGTGAGATTTTAGTTGGGCGATATCAGGCAAATTTGCCTGCGCCCCCCAACTCCTGGCTTTGCAATGACGTCTTACACCACAGCAATGCGTGGATTGTTCTGTATCGTGGAAAGTTTTCAGCCAGTCAAGCTGGTGGGTCTTCCATGCCGGATGCTCGGCCGCTTTTTGCCACTGGTATCAACGGGACGACGGTGCAATGTAGCATCCTGCGCGGTGTGATGCACACAATAATCATCGGTATCCCCAACAATGCACCCGACACGTTTTTCCGGGAGAAGTGGCTTTTGAGCATTCCTCAGAGTGTGGGACCTTTCTCATATGGTGTTGCTCCGTTTAGACGTGATGTGATCGAGCAATCCGACGAGGAACTGCTCATGCAGTGCACGGTCGCAGAATTGGCAGAGCGAAAACATTTGGAGAGTCCACCACCCGTTGCGCAGTCGTATGGTTTTCCGCCTGTCTCAGTGACTCTGCTTCACCGCAATTCGGATGACCGCATAATGTCTATGGGTCCGATGCCAGCAAAGCCTTCCCAGGGGCCTGAAAGCTTTGCTTTTGTTTTCGCCAATCGATCATCGTTGAGTGTGCTTGGGGTCTTTTCTTCTTCTTCACGTGGAAAGCTTTTGAAGAATCTGACTGTAAGCGGTTCCCCTTATTTTGCATTAACTCTTCCAGATCGCATGTTAGTTCTTTCGCTACTCGGGTGCTTGCATGTGTTGTCTATTTTGGCCATTGATGCCACAACGCAGGGCGCCATGCTCACCATGGTAAGCGGCCACAGGACAGTGCGCATCGCACGCAGTATGCAGCACCCGTTTGCTGCTGTGTTGCTGCAAAGGTGCGGTTCCTGGGAGGTGCTGTGGCTGTTGCTTGAAAATGGCCTTCTGACGGAGGTGTCCCTCGAGATCTTGCAGTCGTGCAACGGCAATCGTGATATTTGTGACGCGCCTAACATTCAGTCAGGGGATTGTGAAGATGGCGAGTGGCCCATTGCGTGTATTAGAGGTTTGCCGCACGGTTTCCGCGCCACATCGATTCTGCCGTTTAATCGTGGTCACAGCACAAATTTCCAGCCGCACTCAGTGACTCAGCGTTACGTGCTGCTGGGCGACGGCATCTCTGACACGTACATTGTTGATCTCGTAGAACGATGCGCCGTTGGCGGTTTACTGTCTCATGGCGCCATGACATCGGCTTGCTCTGGCCCTGACATGGACATTGTCGTCACGTATTCAAAAGGCATGCTGCAGCGACTATCGCCCGGCGTGATATCCCCTTTGCGAGTCCATGCGGCATTTGCTGGCGTTCATCAGATGTACGCATTACCACACATGAACGCGTCGCGATCATTGAATTTGACCCTTTATTTTTTGGTGACCACCGCCACCCGCACAGCTCTCTTGCGAGGAGCGGCAGGGTGCATGGAGGAGTTACAAGAAACGGAGGAGTTTGTCTTGGATGAGCCGACCCTTGCGGCGTTTTCGGCACCCCCAGACGATGAAAAGGCGGAAGTGTCATCCCCGCCGTCACTTTCTTTTGCGCAGTGCACGCCTACATGTCTGAATCTTGCGGGTACACGCAACTCTCTGAGAGAAATTCTGTCAAGAATGGATCGCGCGTCAAATGCATGCTTTGCCGGAGACGAATTTCTTGCCGTTGCGGATTCTCAACGCGTTACAATTCTTTCGATCAAGGGCAGGAAAACTCCACATGTCATTTTGCAGGAACGTGTGTCAGGTGATGTGTCGCATTTGGTCGCATGGAGGCTACCGGAGTCTTCCAAATGGGCCGTAGCATCGTGCTTGTGGTCACAAGAGATCGTCGTATGGCTGCTGGGCGAGGGTGACACGAAGCGCCACGTGTTGCCTGTTGACGCTGTTGTTTTGTCAGGTTTTCCAGTTATGGATGGCGGAGTGGGACTCAATTTTATAAACCGCACGGTTGCAGTGTTGCGTTACGCCACGGTGGAGGGTCTTCCTTTCCTCACGGCGATGGAGGATGTTGACGGCGGAGCATTCCGGGCGGAAATGTGTCTGCCCGTGACCGCCGTTTGTGGGCTCGTCGCCCGCCCCCACTTTAATCTTGTGGCGGTCAATGCTCACGTGGTGGAGCTGTTGTTGCTGGGGCCCGCTGCTGTGGTGGAGGAACAGCTGCGTGTCGCGTTGTTCCCTTTGCCGTTGGATTGCAGGAGCGGCATTAACGATAACAGCAGCGGGAATGACGAGCGGACCTCTGCGGATGGGGCGTGCGTGCGTCCCAGGCCACTTCGTTGCGGCTTTGTTCTTTATTTTTCTGCCGCATCCTTTTACATGCTGGTGCTATCGGATGGCATGGGCATTGCCATGTGGTCTTTCCCGGATCTCGTTCCGCCAGGTTCGACAAACGCAACCCGTTTTCGTCGAAGTGGTGCTTTGCAGCGAGGCCCCGTGAAGTACCAAGAGTCCCATGCACTACAACTGCCTTTCATCACGGCCCATGACCACAGGCTTACCAAGGCCATTTACATGCCCCTTTCCAACACCATTGTGGCGCTTACAGACCGGGGGGAGGACATCTCACTTGTTAGTGCTGTGGATGCAGAGGCGTTTCGCGTGGTTGATGGACTTCCGATGGCATCAAAGGAGATTCCGATGTGCATCGAGTCACTCTCTGGTCCTGTAGTGGATGTTGTTGTTATTGGCACAGCGGTGCAGTCAGCTGGAGTCACGACCGACCCTACATCGGGGCGCCTGTTGCTTGTGCATGTGAAGCCGCTGCGCGTATCCTCAGTGGCTTGTATCACAAATGGTGGAGCAATTGACATCTCTGTGCAGGGCTACGGTGGCGATCACCTCATTGCGGTGGCCAGCATGGACCGTGTGTTAGTATATCGTCTGACAGGACTTACTCTCTCGCCTGTCTGTTCTGCAGAAATGAAATCTGCATGCACGACGGTGGCATTATGCTACCCTTTTCTTTCCTGTGGGTTATATACATGGGGGACTCAATACATGCAGTTGTTGCCACGGGGCAGGGCTGGTGGGGATGCGGAGGAGTGGGAAACTGTTTCCATAGATCAGGAAGACGATAAGCGTGGGAATAGCCAAGGTTTCAGCAACAGCAATACGTGGAACAGTCGAATGAGTGCTCTTAAGCAGGCAGACATTTTTTCTTGGACGCGCTTGTGTGGGGTCGAGTTTACTCTTAAGACATGTGCACTGGAACCTACCGCCTTTGCTGGTGTTCACTCACAGGCCGTCTACGGTGATGAATTAGTTCGTGTTGACAATGAGCGGAATGTCATGACGGTCTCCTTTTGGGATCCACCGGGGCTCGTGGCGGATGAGGCGCCGGATACACGTGTCGTTGGCCTTGACGGAAGCTACAGCAGCATGATTACGCGCTGTCTGCGTCTGCCGTCGCGTCCGTTGCGAGTTCAGCCGAGCGAGCAGTGGCGTTTACCGTGGCGATACCGCAAGACTCCGTTTTTGACTTGGTGTGACCGCCTGACTGCGCTTTGGCCTGTTGGTCCAACGCTGCTTTTTCCGTGCGCCGACGGCAGTCTGCACGCTGCGGGGGAAATTCCCAGCGCCTTTGCAAGTCCGCTGCTGCGGTTGGAGCAGCGCATCACGGAGCTGTACGACACCACCCTGAGCCTTTCCCGACAGGGCTGTGGTGCCGGTTTGCGCCGCACATACCACTCGCTTAGTTTTGAGGCGGAGGGCGCCGTGCAGAGTGCCACGCGAGTGCTGCGTAAACAATTTGTTTTGTATGGCGATGCCATTGAGGAGTTCTTTCTGCTCACGCGCCTCACGGAGATGCCGGATCCGCGACTGACGGCGGAGGAACACGAGTGGGTCACCCGCAAGAAGCAACTGATGGATGCCCACGTCAAACACGTCTGGGAGGAATACGCCGGGGAGCTGCAGGAGGTGGACGTATGCGACATACTGCACCTTTGGTGAGCCACGCCGCCGAGACGCGGTGGAGAGGTGGGGAAGGGGGAGCGGCGCTGACAGACAGAGACAATTGCCGTACTCTGCTGTCGTCCAAATTTTCTTCCGCTCTTCTTCTTCTTTATTGTTTTTTTTTGGCAAGCCCCAATAAATAGTTTTGCACGTGCCTGCTTGCAGTGTTTTTGCGATGCAAGCGACTGTGGAGGGACGGGATGTACTGCGTGAATCTCCTACCTTGTGTCTTTGACTACTGTGGCTGCTCACCTCATTCTTTTCTCTTCTCTCTTTTTTTTTTTTTTTCTTTTCCCTTCCCTCCCCTTTTCCTCCTCCCACCCCAAGTCCAGAATTAAAAAACATAGGCGTGCAGACGCAACGAGAAGCCCATAAGGGGGCGAAGGCGAAATACAACAACAAGAAGAACAACACGCTGGCCAAGAGCGGAAGGAGGGAAGGAAGGAAGAGAGAAAAGTGAAGAAGTGAAAGGGGAAAAAAAAAAAAAAAGAGAGAGAAAAAAGGGGTTCCAATCGGCGACCGATTGAGTTTTTTTTTTTTTCCGTTTCTTTTTTATTTGAATTTCAACATAGCGCCTCCTCACTCAGTCATTCTTTGTTTTCTGCTAGCAATCATTTTTGTCATTCCTGCAGCAGCGGCCTCCTTGCGAGGGAAGTGAGAAACAACACGAGGAGTGTGTGTGTGTGTGTGTGGGGAAAGAGAAAAAATATATATTTATTTATATTTGTCAGTTTTTTTTTTTTTTTCTTTTCCTTTTTTTTTTTTTATTGTGTGATTTTTTGTTTTTGTTTTTGTTTTTTGGGTTTTTTTTTTCTTTGTTTTTTTGTTTATTATTTTCCCCCTTTGCGTGCGTGGCTTGTGGTGCCTGCTGCGTTTTTGTTTTTTGCGTGATTGACCGTCGAGTGCTGCTGCTGCTGTGCGACCCCCATCAGGCGTCCTGCGACCCACTGGCTGCGCGGACGAAGACGGGCTGACGCACGCGTGAGGCGAGGAGCGGACCACCAGCGAGAGGACACACGAGGCGGCGGCGGGGGGCGGGTGCGCCAACAGCAGCAACAGGAGGAGGAGGACGAGGAGGAGTTTCAAGTTGTGTGAGTGAGTGGACGGGAGGCGACATCTAAAGAAAAAAAAAGAAGAGGAGGAAAGAAAGAAAGCGTAGAGAAAAGGAAGAGAAGGACGCGCACTCACACGTGACTGGAGAGAAACAAAAGGGGGTGGAGGGAAGGAGGGGAACAACAACAACAAAAAGAAAGAAAAAGTGAGAACAGAAAAGAAAAGAGAAGAAAAAATCAACAGAAAACGAGGAAATAAAAAAAAAAAAAAAAAAAAAAAGAAAAAGAAAAATATAAAGAAAAGAGGTCAACAACAACACGGGAGAGAAAGAGAGAGAAAGAGCAAATTGGTTTCAGGAGAAAGTCGAGGGCGGTTGCGACATCGAATTTTTACCAAATGGATACGCAGAGCGCCGTTCTCTCGCAACTGCGACTACTGAAGCTGAGCAACGGGGCACGTGTTGTCGACTCGGTCCAGCGCCCCGAGAGCGCCCCCACAACAAGTGTGGCCGCCGCCCTGAAGGATGTCATGGGCGGCCGTGGCCTTTTCAATGCGGTGCCACAGCAGGCGGACACAGTCAAGGCAGGCAATAGCGGGCGCGGCAGCAACACCACCTCGCCAATGACTCTCGTGACCGGCAGCGCCGGCAGCAGCAGCCACCCCTCCATCAGCGAGTTGAAATTGGTTAGGGGCAACCAGGGCAGTGCTACTGCTACTGGTGGTGGTGGTGGCAAAACAACACGCAATATGCGTCCCACACCACGATCTTTGCAGCAGCCAATGTTGAATCAAGAAAAGGAAAAGGAGGCGGTCACCCCGGCGCAATCGCCCAACAACGCGTTGAAGCAGTTGTTACAGGCGGTTTCCAGCACCACCATTTCAACTTCACGGGATGCGGGTTCGTCGTCGTTCCCCGTAGCAATTGCCCTGAATAACGTCGAGCCCAGCGCTGTGCGAATGTCAACGTTGGTGGCAGGCACCGCAGCAGACCCAAAGTTGCTTGAGCCTATAGACAATTTCAATGCACAAAAACCAATCATTCGTACGGCACCCCCGTGTGAACATCGTTACATTGTTGTGGGGGATGTCCATGGCTGCCCTGAGCAGCTTGAACAGCTAATGCTAAAGGTAAACTACCAGAAGGGGAAGGACTGTCTCATACTGGCGGGGGATTTAGTCAATAAGGGACCCGACTCTATAGGAGCAGTGCGGGTGGCACAGAAGCTGGGCGCCATTGGAGTGCTAGGCAACCATGATAGTACGCTTCTCAATTGCATCGCCCGATGTCGGAAACCAAAACTTACTGTACAGGAGGAACTTGATCCCGTGATGCAGCTTGCGCTCTCCTTTCCTCAAGGTTGCCAGGACTATTTGCGTTCGCTCCCACACATACTGCGCATTCCAAAATATAATGTTATCGTGGTACACGCAGGGCTCAATTTGAATAATTCCATTGAAAATCAAGATGTGTTTGAAATTATGCATATGCGACGGTTAGAGAAGATTGGTGGTAGTGAAGATAAGAAGGCTCGTACCATTACAAAAGCAAAGTGGAAGGCGGTGGTAAAGGGGACTCGTGGGGAACCGTGGGCGGAGCACTGGAAGGGGCCGGAATTCGTTGTTTTTGGTCACGATGCCCGTTCCGGACTGCAGGAGCATCCCTTTGCGTACGGCATTGACACTGGCTGCGTCTATGGCAGCGAGTTGACATGTGTGGTGTACGGTCCTGACAGCCCCAAGGGCACCTTGGTTTCGGTGCCGGGACTGCCGAAGTTCACCAACGAGGAGCGTGGCCTTCCACCACCGGCAGCTCCCGTGTACGAGCAGTACATAGAGGATATGGAACGACAGATCCTACGCCCAACCTCGCGTGCTACACCTTCATTGATTACGAATGACTACAAACCGACATTCCTTTCCGTTCCTCCCACAACTTCATCCCCGGCAACAAGCAGCACCTTTCTTGGTGCCTCTGGAGGATGCGCCAATGGCAAGACGATTTCCAAGCAGTGCGGGGTTGAGCGGGCCACGCTGTTGGCTTTGAGCCGAGCAGGGGAGCTGACTGCAGTGAATACGCTTATGAGTCTCCCGATATATGAGGCGGCATGGATGTCAATGCTAAATAACGAGGCGGAGGACTGCACAAGTACTTTTTGGATTCCCTTTGTTCAGGGAATTGTAACAAAATTGCTAAACGTATCTGCGGAGTTCCCCATGGATTGCGTGGATGACGTGCTCCAACTTGCCTTGGAGGTATGCGATGAACTGGAAACCGTGCGAAAAATTGTTGCCCCCCAACTGCACGTGTTGCTGACGCGTGAAAGGTCCGGGGCCATCTCTCTATCGAAGGCTACTATGAAACTTTTGCGCCTCATCACGATGACGCAGCAGTGAGCACCGAGGCGTCTCCAAGTGAAGGTGCGGACATCATAAGAAGAAAAGGCAGAAGGAATGAAATCTTTTTTTTTTCCTTTTTTTTCTTTTTTTTCTTTTTTTTAAAGGGAAAATCAAACAAACAGACAGACAGAAAGAGGGGGAGTGG